>NC_142814.1:24008571-24033571 GCF_049724085.1 Artemia sp. Qi Xiang Cuo | reverse complement strand
ATATATAATTTAATTTTTTAGGGTCGGTTTCCTCGTAATAATGA
The DNA here is from genome assembly GCF_049724085.1 of Artemia sp. Qi Xiang Cuo. NCBI lineage: Eukaryota > Metazoa > Arthropoda > Branchiopoda > Anostraca > Artemiidae > Artemia > Artemia sp. Qi Xiang Cuo. Next base: position 24,033,527 of record NC_142814.1, on the reverse strand, counting down.
AATACTTGTTTACAGTACGAGATTAAAGAGAGATTTTCGTCCAAACAACATTTATAGTTGCATTTATAATAACATTTATAGTTGAAGACCCCGTTTTACAATAGCTAAATATAGCAGAATACTTTGTATTCTTTAATTGACAATGAAGATCACAGTGCCTTTCCATCGTACAAATAATAAACAGGATGATTCAATGAGGAGAATTGTGAATTGAGGACACATTGAATTGAGGACAATTGTGAATTGAGGACACATTGAATTGAGGACAATTGTGAATTGAGGACACATTGAATTGAGGACAATTGTGAATTGAGGACACATTGAATTGAGGACAATTGTGAATTGAGGACACATTGAATTGAGGACAATTGTGAATTGAGGACACATTGAATTGAGGACAATTGTGAATTGAGGACACATTGAATTGAGGACAATTGTGAATTGAGGACACATTGAATTGAGGACAATTGTGAATTGAGGACACATTGAATTGAGGACAATTGTGAATTGAGGACACAATGAGGACACATTGTGAATTGTACATGGGAACTAACTGAACATTTCTGTTATATGTCTAGTAGGCATTATCAGCAGAACAAAGAGTAGACTTAAAAAAAACGAAAATTAAAGAGGAACAAGCAACAAAACAGGCTAAGTATCATTGTTTTAAGCTCGTCCAGCCCTTGCGTTTTCTAGTCAACCAATCAGAGCGTTTGAAATTGGACTCTTCTAAGCCTCATAAAGTCACCAACAGCATTAAATTCTTATCTATAGGGTGAGCATTACCTTCAGTAGTGAACTCAAGCTTTTATTGAATAAACACAGTAAACAAGACATCAACATAAAAAAAAGTAGACAGAGAGGTAGAACACGACGCGTCTCCGCGCAAAAAGAAACCAGCAAAAAAAAAAACACTTCTCAAAAAGAGAGAAAAAAAGGAACAAGCAGTAGCTGGGGATATGGATTAAAATCATCAAATAGTTAATCAATTTTTAGAGTTGAATACGCGGACTGGATACTATACAGGAGACGTGGTAAAACGAAAAGAAAGGTATTTTCAGGTGGCTAATTTTATGTCATTTTTCAAGATTAGAGTCACATTTGTGACAAATCATACCGAGATCCCCCCCCCCCCTTAATATATCACATGTGGCCAGAGATTATATACAAAACAAAAGGTTAAAAGAGATGAATTTTTTACTTTATAATATGCAACAAGTTACATTTAATCAAATAAACACCATTTTTTAGATTACTTTCCTTGTTTCTAAATCTTTTTTTGGTAATATAATTTTATTTGAAGAACACCTATCATATTAAAATAAAACTATTTGATCGAGGACAGGGTGTTTTTCTAGGACAGGGCAAAAATTTTGTAAAAAATAAGAAAAAGGTAAAGAATACTGTACTGGACTTAGAGTCCCTACCGGCGGTGCCGATCACCGTTTCATGGCCCTTCAGCCATGGGTTTACCTTTGCCAGATATCTCCAGATACCCATTTAAAGCTGGGTCGACTATGGCTGAACTTGCAGAGTCACGCCACTGATCCCCGTTCCAAACCAAATAACCAGCAACACCAGGACAACAAATTTTTTCTGTAGATTTATAAATATATAAATAATATATATAATAAATTTATAATAATAATATATATATATATATATATATATATATATATATATATATATATATATATATATATATATATATATATATATATATATAATATATATAATATATATAATAATATAAATATATATAATAATATATAGAATAAAATTTTTTCTGTAGATTTCTGTAGATATATATATATATATATATATATATATATATACTCAAACGTAGCTATTCTACAAAGCGAAAAGCGTCACTTCTCAAATCTGATAGCTGTGTTCCAGCTAAAATCAAATTAAACTATATCATCAAAAATGACTTCAAACATGGATCAAATTGATAGCTTAGGGGCATATTTAAGACCATTTTGGAGGGGGGCCAGGGATGAATTGTCACAAACGCAACTTTAACCACATAACATAGCATAAAATTAGCAATCTAAAACGGTTCTCTTTTAATTTTCAGCATATCTCCTTCTGGAGAGCCCCTATTCTGCATATTTACCATTATTAAAATAGCCCCGACTGCAAGCTGAAACGCCCATCTTTTTTTATTCTCTTCAAATATGAGCAGCGAATAGCACAGTCACATCATTCAAATATAAGCACTGAGTAGCATCACCCTTTATACTACCGCAGTTCCTCACTCAATTATTGTTTTGTTTTTTAGGGGGAATTTTTTTATTCTATGTACGTGTCTGTATTGTTTTTGTGTATTTTCAATTCTTTGGGTATTATTTAGAATATTTACTACTATTTTGAATGAAAATTAGGTGAATTTGCAGTACCTGATATTCTTTTTATCAAATAGGAGCACGTTGCCTTAAATTTTTACAGTGAAGCTCTTTAATCATCCACAAGAAAACAATTTAAGGGGGGTAAAAGCATTCAAAACTAAAAAATTACCTCATGGACCGACTGACAGGATGGTCAGAACTGCAAATCCATTTAAATGGCAACTTAGTGACTGAACCTGTGTTCAAGAGACATTTCTACGGACCAGCAACGATCTACAGACCATCGCTGAAGCACAGTATGCAAAGGAATCTTGGTACTTGGTAACCTTTCTTACCGCTTTTAGCCCATTTTCTTCGTCGGCCTCTTCTCCTTCTTCTACAACTGGCTCCATGGGAACAAAATCCAAATCATCCGATTTACAACTTAAATTGGCTGCAGAGCCCACGTATTCATCTTTACGGTACTTATCGGATGCAAAAGTGTAAGGCAATTCAGGAACTATGCTATCCCAGTATTGATCTTTGAGTAGGATAGGATGTCGCTGGTGCAGGTCATCTACCACTAAATATGTCACCTAGACATACATATAATGAGAAAGATGAGAAAATATCTATCATACGCAAAGAACACCCAAGTTGCGTCTTTTCCTCAATAATGAAATAAAAATAATAAATACTATCGTAAATCAACATCATACATTTTTACAAGTCAACACCGCAGTGTCCACTCAATTAAAAAAAAAAAAAAAAAAAAAAAAAAAAAAAAAAAAAAAAAAAAAAACATATTAGACAGAATATAAAACGTGAAAAAATAGTTTGAAAAGGAAGCACAACAATAGAACAGAAATTAGAAGTTTAAAAGTATATAGAAACTTGGTGAACTACACACGAATCTAGCATTTAATCTAATGGATCCCAACCAGTGATTTCTAACTAATTTTAGACATTTCTAGAATGAAAACATTCGTCTCTGGGCAGAATTCCAGAAAATACCACTAGTTAAAATTTAAATGAACATACTACTTTTACCATTCATATCGATTTCCCGCAGGATTAAAATAAGCAATATGTGGTCAACACGCAAACTGTCATTCTCTGTATTATTTCACACTCGCCCAATCATCGAAATTTGTAAGTTCTCAATTTCTTATTCGTATCTTGTTACAGCCGATTTAATGCAATGACACGTGAGAATTTTTCCAGCTTTAGTCGGCACCACCTATGACTCCTGCAAATATTTGTACTATTATGGGCATATATATTTGTATTATCATGGGCAGCACAGTAGCGGTGCCTAAGTAAAGAGCGAAGGGGGCTCTATGTATTTTTTTTTTCACATAAGCACTTTGTATGGAGGGACTAGTCATATACACCTCAGATTGGAAATTGGATTAAAAATTGAAAGTTCTGGTGCAATTGTTAAGGGTCAAAAGGGATTTGAGGACGAGACAGAGACATCATGATCAAAAGTTGGAGATGGCCGTTTTGTTCAGCATAGTTGAAAGGCCCAATCTCCCCACCTAAGTATTTCTAAAATCCTGATACGTCCCTCGTGATATTTAAATTTTGTTACTCAAAATTTTCCGCGTATTCAAATAAAGGAAACTTAAATCACCATTAACTTGGTATCTTTTCCGAGGAGTCTTCTAGGCCTATTTTATACTAATTTTTTATACTTTCATGCACTAAACATGGTAAATGTTTACAACACCTTTTATACAATGCAAGATGTCATTGCAATACTATATGTATTTTTGTGCTCTTTAAATGCATATAATTGTGACGTCATTCACGTGATTTTTTTTTTTTTGGAAAATTAAGGCTCTAGAGTACGGTTAGCCGAAGGGTACACGCCGTGCAGAAGACCCACCAAAATATTGACATGCCCAACTAGTGAGGCCTGTGCGCCACGTAGGGAATCGCGGATTTATACACAAGTCATCAAATTTCCAGATTTTAGCAGATATAAAGAAGAAAAATTGAAAGTTCTGAAAAAAAAAATTCTTTGTTAGTAGTGTGTAACAATCCAATAGCACAAAAACAGTCTAAAAACCATTCATTTTTTTGAAACTATATATTCTTTCAGGGATGAATTTGGCGCCGCATGGTAGTATGACCTCTGAAACTGGGAGGCTATTTAAATAGCTTTTTTATAAGTAATTTATCAATTTGATAAGACAATCCAACTAACTACCTCAGGATTTTCCCTAAATACATTCTAAGACCACACCGGCTATACATGACAAATGTAACTCAGAGAGTAAAGACAATCACAAAATGAAAAATAAAATAAAAAAAAGGGCGAAAACAGACAAAAACGACCGAACAAAAACAGTTGTTGTGTCGTTGTCAAGCAAACTTCGAAAGGTTCGTTTTTCGTCGTTTTCTTTTTTCTTTTCTTTCTTTTTCGTTTAGCATTCAGGACGACTTGGCGTCCTTGTCGAAATATTTGCTTGTTTCTTCGTCTTCATGATTCGCCACTGGCTGACAAAATCCACGTTTTTTCGCCCTTTTCTGATTTTATTTTTCATTTTGTATTGTCTTTCCTCTCTGAGTTTCATTTGTCAGGATTTTCCCTCCATATTATTCTAGCCATATTCTGGCCGAAACTATTCTCTTGTGACCCAAAACGTTTAAAATCTGATTTTATTTTTTTGCTTAAAAAAGGCATTGGAATTGGAACTAGAGCTAGTATTGCAAAAAAAAAAAAAAAAAAAAAAAAAAAAAAAAAAAAAAATCATCCTTCTCAAGCAGGGTTTGCCAACTGTAGCACAAAAGTGATATTTCAGCACTATTTCATTATATGTAGCGCATGTAGGGTTGCCACCTGTAGCACGAAAGTGTTATTATAAAACTATTACAGTTTTTTTACTGAAGCACCTAAAACCGCTGTGTGGCATGCAAATTTAGAAAATTGTAGCAATTTAGGTACTGCCCGTGGTGGCAACCCCGTTCTAAAGACGACTACGAAACTTGTAATTTAATACATACTGCCTTGAAAACTCTGATTGAAGGTTCTCGGATATTTTAAATTCAAAATTAACGCCATGACTATTCTTCATCCTTATCAACGCTCTTGAGAAACTCCACCCGCGTCGAACTCACCTCTTGAGTAAATACCAGTTCGTTGTTTTGGCTGATCCTTATAAAAAACACTTTGAAACCTTTCTTAACATAGTTGTTTTTTTTAGCATTTGCAAAAGCATGTTATTTGTTACACCATTAAAACTTAAGCTACGTATTTTCCCGGCATTAGTCAGTTTGATTATAAAAAGAAAAAGAATTCGATAAGAAACAAGGAGTAAAATTCTATTTATATTTTAGACACTCCTGTCTCAGTCATGTCTACAGGAGAATACTACGAAGAGGGAGGAATATATTTAAAAAAATATAAAAAGTAGAAGGCGAGTTACAAGGATTAACGTCGTTACCACGGAGTAGTTTGAACTCAAATCTTTCTATTCGTGAAGTGTCTTATTGCCACTGTGCTTTAGTAACTGGTAATCAGTTCTTCAGAGTTTACTTTTATCCGAAAAACTGAAAAAAAAGTTAAAAATTAAAGTTACAAAGTTAAAAGTACGAAGCATATTTACCGTTAAATTCCTATCAACAAGGAAATTAGTCTCAAAATCATCGTCATCTTCTCCAAATGGATTCGCCATGGATTCAGCCACTTTCATCCATCCCATATAAAAGAAAAACTAGAAAAGAAATGTAATAAGATGATAATACTAGCCCATACGCTAGTATTATCTGTAGCTTCAGGACATCCACACTTGAAAGGCCTATATTTTCCCAAGAAATAAGTAAACAGCCGTAAAAAATTGCATTACTGAATATATCATTTAGCTTAAAATAAAGACCCCCCCCCGCAATTGAAGCCACTGTTTACTGCACATCCTCTCTTAAGGTTGAATAATTTTTAAGCCCTATCAATGAGAAAACGTGACTGGTTTAATTGGATTCTACCTGTAATAGAGATGGATTACAGCTAGACATCCAATAAAAAGTGGCATGTTATTTCCAATTCATTATAAGACAAGTGAACTCATCTTAGATCTTACATTTTAGATACGAAATATTTACAGGATTTAGTGTTTAAATAAGCTTTGTGTTCGAAGATTCCATTAGTCTAGGAGCCCTGCAATACCTTAATCCGACATCGACTGCAAAGAAACTAAATTTAATTACAGGGATTTGGATTATAATTTGGACACGTTTTAATAAGCTCTCGTCCATCTTCAATGAATTTTCTGAAAGGCTTGCCACCGGGAAAGACAAATAAAGCCAAAAAACAAATGTTGGATGTATTTGTACAAAATCTAAGTAAATAGTATCACAATCCCATTAAAACCAACCTCTTTAAAAGCATGTATATCTGCCTATATTCATGTTCCCATACATTCATGTCTTCTAGTTACACAGTATAAGATTCTGCAAACTCTATCTACAAAGCATATACAAATACCACTTTTTCATACGATGATGTTTTCATTTTTCAAATTATTTAGCATAGTAAAGCTATTGTTATCATAATGATTTCTAATTGAACGTTGTGCAAGCGTCATATTATTCATTATTACAATTTTGTGCTATAGCAAATGTAGGGTATTCTTTGTCTATCATACAGTTCATGGTAACGAAATGTAAGTAAGGAGCGACTCGGCTCAATGGTAACCGAAATTCTAAAAAGGAGAATTTTGAGATCAATAGATACGTCAAAATAATTGGCTTATTAGATTCATCAAGTTTAATCAAGATTAATCAAGTTTAATGCTACCCATAAAAAGCTACGAGCCCGAGAAAAATTGCCTGATTTTCGAAAAAGTGGGAAACACCCCTAAAAGTCAAGGAATCTTAAGGCAAATCACATCGTCAGATTCAGTGTATCAAAAAACCTTACTGTAGAAGCTTCAAGCTCCTATATACAAAAATGTGGAATTTTGCATTTTTTTGCAAGAAGAAAGACCACGGATGCCTATTTATTTGTTGCTGTTGTTTGTTTTTTCAGGGGGGATCGTGTCCAACTAATTATCCAAGAAGATCGGGAGAGGGTGCATTCGAACGAAAATTAAAAGTTCTAGAGGCCTTTTTAAGTGACCAAAAATAATGGAGGGCAACTAGCCCCCCTCTCATGCCCCTTTTTCCCCTAAAGTCGTCCGATCAAAATATAGGATAGCCATTTTGTACAGCATAGTTGAAAGATCCAGTAACTATGCCTTTAGGGGTAAAATGACCCCCAACCCCACAGCCCGTGGGGAACGAGGTCAGGGGCTGCAAGTTACGAAATTTGTCCACTGTTTGCACATAGTATTTGTTATAAAGAAGTATATAAACATTTGGGGGGGGGGCGACTTTTGTGCTTGGGGTGGGTTTCCATGGGGAGGATTTTCCGTGGTGAGGGAAATAAAGGGCATATAAGCAATATTTTATGTACAGCATAGAGTATTAAACTTACTGAGGGTAAGGGTATGGAGGTGAAAACTACAGGGGATATTGAGAAGGAATTTGAATTAAATCAAAACACACTATGTGCAAGAAGGTTGTTAAAAGGGCACATCAGCCAGATCTTGGGAATGGATTGGAATATTAAGTTGAAACTTACAGGGCATTTTATGTAAGGATATTGAATTCACCCAATGGCAATATTTGCATGCTACTACTCCTAATTTTTTTGTCACTACAACTACCACTACTGCTACAACTGTTACCACTGCTACAACAAAAACAGCAACTACTACTACTATTACTAACTACTATTAAAGCTAATTGTATAAAGGTGAACCTTTTAGGAGATGTTTAAAGGGATATTGAACTAAATCTGAACACGCTCTGTGCATGCCGGTTGTCAAAAGGAGTCATCAGAAATATCCCAGGAATGGTCAAGGGCATTAAGTTGAAATTTTAAGGGCGTGTTAAGGGGTATAGATAGATAGATAGATAGATTTATTTTCCATATATCAGTAAAATAATTACATAACAATCTACAAATCCCCACAAAGGCTCCATGGCCTTTAGGATGTTGAAGTAACTTCAACTACTTCTACTGTTAATACTACCACTGCTTCTACCAGTACAACTATATCTAAGGCTATTACGGTGAAACTTTCAGAGAATGTTAAGGAGGGTGTTGAACTAAATTGAAACACACTATGTCGATGCAGGTATTAAAAAGGCGTAACGATTAGATCCCAGGAACAACTTAGAGTGTTAAGTTGAATCTTTAAGTGCATGTTTAGGGGAATGTTCAACCAACCAAAAGGTACTATATGTACACTACTGATACAACTACTACTTCTAATACAACGACTAAAGCTAAGGGTATCAAGGAGAAATATTTAAAAAAATGTTGAGGGGAATGTTGACTTAAAGTAAAACACACAAAGTCTGTGCAGGGTGTCAAAAAGGCTTATCAGAAGTATGTCAGGAACGACTTACAGTAGCAGGTTAAAACTTTCAGGGCGTGACGAGGCGCATGTTGAACAAACAAAATGCCCTATGTGCATACTACTACTACTAGTAGTAGTAGCAGTAGAACTACTGCTACTGCTATTAGTACTAATATTACTAATGCGAATGGTTTTAGTGTGGGATTGCCCAGGACTATTGAGGGGGATCTTGAGCTAAATCAAAACACACTATGTGCATGCAGGTTATGAAGAGGGCGTATCAGCAATATATCAAAAACGGCTTTAAGTAGTAAATTGAAACTATCAGGGCATAAGGAGGCGATGTTGAACTAGACCAAATGGGCACAATATGAATATTAGTACTGCTACTACTACTAATACTACTACTGCTATCCCTAATACTACTTCCAATGCTCCTACTAGTACTTCTGCTACTATGACTACTACTATTGCCAACACTAAGGATATTCGTAAAATTTTCAAGGAATAGTGAAGGTGGTGTTAAACTAAACCGAAACACACTATGTACATTTGGGTTACCAAAGGGGTATATTAGTAATATCCCAGCAAAGCCTTAGGGTATTAGGCTGAAACCTCCAGGGCTACAAATATTACTAATACTTTTGTTACTATTTCCGCTACTACTGCTACTGCTACTACTGAACTAAATAAAAATAGTTGATTAGTGCATCCAGGTTGTCAAAATGGACCCAGCTGTAAAAATATCCTGGCGAGAAATCTTAGGGATGGAATAGGGTATAAAGTAAAAACTTTCCAGGAAAGTTTATGTTGCTTTAAAACTAAATCAAAAGATACTATGTGCATGCTGGCTGTCAATAACCCGAATTAGCAATATCTCAAGAACGACTGCTTCTGCTCTTAATATTAAACTAAACCAAAAGAGTGTAAGTGCATCCAGGTTTTCCAAAATAACATAGATACAATGTCTTAGGAACAGAATAGGACATTAAGTTTTATTTTTGAGGGAAGTTGCAGAATATGTACATCCAAATTGTCAAAAAAGCGTATATTACTATAAATTGTTGAAAAACTTTATCCAACATATGAATAGTAAGCCAAAATCTGGATTCTTATAGAGAATTAACAAAATTACTTAAACAAATGAAATGTCTTAACAAATGAAAAAGACTATGCCAATTAAAAACAAACAAAATATACTTTTTAATCTTTTTCAACAAACGAAGTTTTTCAAAGAAAAGTAAAAAGCTACATTAAACCAAAGATGAACAGAAATAAAACCAAATAGTTTTTCAAGCGTAAAACTATGATAAATCACAAAAAGTAAATAAATGAAACCCAAAGCGAACAGAGATTACAATAAATAACCGATTTAAACTCAAAACGACCAGAAACTAAGAGGAAAGGGGTTGACAACCCTCGTGCCTTCTAAACACCACACCATAATTTGCTCTTTACTGAAAACAAAATCCATTTTAAATCTTTTCCCTTTTTTTAATTTTAATAAATCAAAAATTATTCAGACTTCCAGCAATGAAAAGCCTTTTTGAATATCCAGACATCCAATATTCGAATGAATATCCAGCCTTCCAATTGAATGAGCCCTTGTGGAAGTTTCTGCGACAGCATGTTGTATAAAAAACCTAATATGCCCCCAGGGCATAACTTAAAACCCTTGCCCCGAGGATTGTTGGGGAGTTCCCTTCTCAAAAACATATTTTCTATCTGGAAATAAACTATGCTGAACAAAATGGCTATCTCAAAACTTTGATTGGATGTGTTTGGGGGAATGATGGCCATGGCGGGGGGGGGGGCTAGTTGCCCTCCAATCACTTTCGAATATTAAAAAGGGCAGTATCCCTTTGAAATTCCAATCGAATGAGCCTTTTTAGAAGTTTCTACGACAACGCCTTCTATAAAAACCTTATATGACCCCAGGGCATAACTTAAAACCCTTGCCCTGAGGGTTGTCGCAGAGTATCCTCCTCAAAAATATATTTTCTATCTGGAAATCAACTACACTGAACAAAATGGCTATCTAAAAATTTTGATTAAATGTGTTTGGGGGAATGATAGGTGTGGGGGGGGGGGCTAGTTGCCCTCCAATTACTTTCGACTATTAAAAAGGGCACTAGCCGTTTTAATTTCCAATCGAATGAGCCTTTTTTGAAGTTTCTACGACAACGCCTTCTATAAAAAAAACCTTATATGCCCCAGGTCATAACTTAAAACCCTTACCCCGAGGGTTGTGGGGAAGTTTCCTCCTCAAAACGATATTTTCTATCTGGAAATAAACTACACTGAACAGAATGGCTATCTCAAAATTTTGATTGAATATGTTTGGGGGATGATGGGCGTAGGGGGGTGGCTAGCTGCCCTCCAATCACCTTTGACTATTAAAAATGGCACTAGCCACTCCAATTTCCAATCGAATGAGCCCTTTTCGAAGTTTCTACGACAACTCCTTCGATACAAAGTGCCCAGATATGGAGAAGAAAAAAGAATACATTGTGCCCACATCGTTCTTTACTTAGGCAGCGCTATCGCGCTGCCTATGATACAATTTGAAACTCCTACTATAATCAGTAATACTACTATTGCTAACAGCTTACTGCAGTACCAAACCACCTAAGGCCAACACAGCTATGCACGCTCCTCCTCCATCCCAATCTATTTAAAGCCCCCTCTTTATACCCTCTCAAGAACCCATTTCCCTTAAATCTTTCCTTACGAAATTCTCACACTCCATTTGGGAATTTTCGTTTGGCCCTAGACGGTTGGCTGACAAGGAATATCTTTGCTAATCTGTCCATACTAATCAAAAGCCTTAGGGATTGGAAGTAGGGGAATCGATTTTGGATACTCAACACGTACTGGTACTCAATATTTGGGTAAAAATTTTTTGGTCTTACTGAGAAGGCCGTATCCAGGGGGCCTTAGGGGGTTTGACCCCCCCCCCCAAAAAAATGTTTGTCTGACTCGTAAAAACGTAAGAAAAATGAATATAATTTTTTTTTATGTATTTTTGAAGTTTCTTTTGTACACCCCCCCCCCCTCCCCGAAAAAAATCCTGGATACGGCCCTGATTACTGATAACTAATATAATGATTGTTTTCATTCGCCAAGTAAAGAGATCATTGGATCATAGTGGGTAACCTACTGATAGTCTGGAGAGCCCAAAAAGTAAAGAAACCTCTTTTAGGGAATTTCCTTTCGCAATGTGGCACAGTGTCTCTTAATGCAAACACCCTATCGTGATTTTGGGATCTCCTTTACAATAATTGTCTAGAGCATACACAAGAAAGCTTAAAATCCGTTATTACTATCAGAAAATTCCGTCGTAGTGACACAGTGGTGGGGCAGAGGAATTTTAGATATGTTTTCCTAAATGAAACACTCGTTAAAAAAAATAGCTATATTAGAAAAGAACTTGTATTTTAATGCATGTAAAATTACAAATAATGCTGAAACTGAAGGATGTAAATAAGAATAGACTGCTACAAAATTTTTCTTCAATAAATAGAAAAGAATGATTGGCAATTTTTGGCAATAAACAAATTCTCATCAATTTTGAGGTTAAACCTACGAACGAGCTTATATGCAAGCATCATCATTTTTCAGACACAATGGCGCCAATTCACTAATTTTGTTTTCGTTGTGGAGGGGTGGGGGGTAAAATGATTTTTTCGAAGTCTAAGATGGGGAGGGCGTAATTTTCATTTTTATTTTATTTTTTATTCAATGAAAATAAAAAAAAAGATATTTTTCAACGAAAATATTTTTTTCTTTAAATCAGAGGGGAGGGTGCAAAAATCTAAGGGGGGTCCATCGGAAATACTGCTCAGACGAACATTGCTCATATCTACACGTTTTTGATGGTCTTCAGTTAATTCCTCGAATTGCAGACATAACCGCATAATCTGATAACCCAACTAGCAGGATGTTTAGCTCACTTTAGGTTATGGCCCCAGACAAATAAAAATCTCTACCCTAACAGAAGAGAAAACGCACAATGGTTATTGCTTCTCCGACTCGACTTCGTAAATAGGGATTAAAAATTCACTAAAATTGTACATAATTTAAAAGAAAATGGAAAATTAAATGACAAGATGTGTCTATGAACAAAGGGTTGCAAGCTCCAGATAGTCACCAGGTACGCCAAAGCTATAGAGGCTAAGCTAATACAGGTCAAGTTTAATAGACACTACCCTTGATTTTCTTGGCCTTGTGGTATTTGCTGTCTCAAATTAAGGTTTAAAGTCGATTTTTTCAATTTCCCTTTAAGTACTCGTTCATAAAATTTTTTAGACAAAATGTCCATTTTCACTAAGTACTGGACATTGTCCAGTACCCGTTCACAAAATTTTTTTAGACAAAATGTCCATTTTCACTAAGTACTAATGTCCTAAGACAAGATATCTAAGACAAAATGTCCATTTTCACTAAGTACTGTACTCGTTCATAAAATTTTTTAGACAAAATGTCCATTTTCACTAAGTACTAATGTCCTAAGACAAAATGTCTGAGACAAAATATCCATTTTCACTAAGTACTGTACTCGTTCATAAAATTTTTTAGACAAAATGTCCATTTTCACTAAGTACTGTACTCGTTCATAAAATTTTTTAGACAAAATGTCCATTTTCACTAAGTACTGGACGAAATGTCCAGTACTCGTTCATAAAATTTTTTAGACAAAATGTCCATTTTCACTAAGTACTGGACGAAATGTCCAGTACTCGTTCATAAATTTTTTAGACAAAATGTCCATTTTCACTAAGTACTGGACGAAATGTCCAGTACTCGTTCATAAAATTTTTTAGACAAAATGTACATTTTCACTAAGTACTGGACGAAATGTCCAGTACTCGTTCATAAAAATTTGTAGACAAAATGTCCATGTTCACTATGTAATGTACTCGTTCATAAAATTTTTTAGACAAAATGTCCATTTTCACTAAGTACTAATGTCCTAATACAAAATGTCTGAGATAAAATATCCATTTTCACTAAGAACTGTACTCGTTCATAAAATTTTTTAGACAAAATGTCCATTTTCACTAAGTACTGGACGAAATGTCCAGTACTCGTTCATAAAAATTTTTAGACAAAATGTCCATTTTCACTAAGTACTGTACTCGTTCATAAAATTTTTTAGACAAAATGTCCATTTTCACTAAGTACTGGACGAAATGTCCAGCACTCGTTCATAAAATTTTTTAGACAAAATGTCCATTTTCACTAAGTACTGGACGAAATGTCCAGTACTCGTTCATAAAATTTTTTAGACAAAATGTCCATTTTCACTAAGTACGGGACGAAATGTCCAGTACTCGTTCATAAAATTTTTTAGACAAAATGTCCATTTTCACTAAGTACGGGACGAAATGTCCAGTACTCGTTCATAAAATTTTTTAGACAAAATGTCCATTTTCACTAAGTACTGGACGAAATGTCCAGCACTCGTTCATAAAATTTTTTAGACAAAATGTCCATTTTCACTAAGTAATAATGTCCTAAGACAAGATATCTAAGACAAAATGTCCATTTTCACTAAGTACTGTTCTCGTTCATAAAATTTTTTAGACAAAATGTCCATTTTCACTAAGTACTAATGTCCTAAGACAAAATGTCTGAGACAAAATATCCATTTTCACTAAGTACTGGACGAAATGTCCAGTACTCGTTCATAAAATTTTTTAGACAAAATGTCCATTTTCACTAAGTACTGGACGAAATGTCCAGTACTCGTTCATAAAATTTTTTAGACAAAATGTCCATTTTCACTAAGTACTGGACGAAATGTCCAGTACTCGTTCATAAAATTTTTTAGACAAAATGTCCATTTTCACTAAGTACTGGACGAAATGTCCAGTACTCGTTCATAAAATTTTTTAGACAAAATGTCCATTTTCACTAAGTACTGTACTCGTTCATAAAATTTTTTAGACAAAATGTCCATTTTCACTAAGTACTAATGTCCTAAGACAAAATGTCTAAGACAAAATATCCATTTTCACTAAGTACTGTACTCGTTCATAAAATTTTTTAGACAAAATGTCCATTTTCACTAAGTACTGGACAAAATGTCCAGTACTCGTTCACAAAATTTTTTAGACAAAATGTCCATTTTCACTAAGTACTGGACGAAATGTCCAGTACTCGTTCATAAAAATTTTTAGACAAAATGTCCATTTTCACTAAGTACTGTACTCGTTCATAAAATTTTTTAGACAAAATGTCCATTTTCACTAAGTACTGGACAAAATGTCCAGTACTCGTTCACAAAATTTTTTAGACAAAATGTCCATTTTCACTAAGTACTAATGTCCTAAGACAATATATCTAAATGTCCATTTTCACTAAGTACTGTACTCGTTCATAAAATTGTTTAGACAAAATGTCCATTTTCACTAAGTACTGGACAAAATGTCCAGTACTCGTTCATAAAATTTTTTAGACAAAATGTCCATTTTCATATGAATCCATGCATGCATACCACTTACCTGAAGGAAGTCAAAAAGAGGAAAATAGATGACATTTGTGTCTCCGTGATCTTTAAAAGCAGCATTATTTTCTGTATTAGTATCACCATTTCGGAACTCTGAAGCAAAAAGCTTTTCAATATCGGACTTGTAAGTTCTGAAGCTAAATTGGCTCCCACAGAGTGTAGATACACAGTAGGTATACACTGCAATAGTAACCGCCTGAAAATATATTAATTTAAACATATTGTTTGCTGAATAAAATATATTTCGAGAAGGATGCATAATTAGTCCAAAAGAATAACATCTTCAAAATCAATACCAAGATTCTCAAATCAAGTATAAACCTCATTCTTTAAATTTCTCACCCCCTCCAATCCCTCATTCTTTAACTCACCATCCTTATCCTTTCTCCCATACCCTTTTCTACCTTACGGTACAAAAAATTTTTATTCCCTTTTTTACAAATAAAATCAACCAAAATCATGACCTGTACATTTACCAAAACTTTAAATTGTTTTGTATGTAATATTTTTTTAATTTTTAAAAAATTTGTTTATTTTATTTGTCATTCTTTTTATAATATGAACAATAAAATATTTCATAATTATGACCTATATTTATGACTTTTGTATTTCCTGACTGTTAACTGTTGTGTCTCGTTACAGTGGTAACTATATGTTGTCATTTTATTATTTTGTTATTGTATTTCTTTTTTTTTACTGAGAAATGCAAATTCGGCCCACTAGGCAAGGCCGCACCCAGGATGTTTTTTCGGGGGGTGGGGTTTTACTCAAAGATTTTTTTCGGGGGGGGGGGGGGTACACAAAAATACATCATAAAGCGCATAAAAAATTTGCTTATATCCATTTTTATTATGCTTTTACAAGTCAGAAAAACATTTCGGGAGGGGGGGGGGGGTCAAACCCCCCACCCCCACCCTCCCCCTGGATACGGCCTTGCCACTAGGGTTTGTGATAGTTTTTTTTTCAATAAATATTTATCTATCTATCTATCTATCTAAATATAACTGTCAAAATTACAAGTGGTTATTATTATCTAAAAAGCCCTATAGTATTGGCATGATCCACGAAGTCTTCATCCATTATGCCGATGAGTTTGACCCTTTTATTCGGCTCAACGACCCATACTACTAATTTTGCCTACCTTCACTAAATTGTTTTTTTTAACTTGATTTTATACCTGTCCCTTGCTAAGAGGGCTGGGAGGAGGAGTATAAAAAGGGGAATTTATACATCTGTCTGAGGGTTGCGACCATGGAGGTTTCAGTGTACACTGTTACTCTAGGGTGTAAAGGCTTTATCAAGCCTTTACAGCCTAGAAGTAGCAGCATAAAATAGGTCCCAATTTTGCTGCCATATGGCATTTATTATGGCATAGTATGAATTTATACAAGGCATGTATATGAGAGCATTTAGCTCTTAAATAGCTCTCTTCGATGTTACAGGGCCCTTTGAATGCTGGACAAATAAAAAAGGGACATATTGTGCTTCGAGATCTTTTTAAAAAATCAGCAAAAACTGTTTTCGGTATCAACTTTTATTTTTAAGATAAAATAAATATTACTTTTTATACCTCATTCCTAAATAGAATTTTTTTCATTAGGAAGTTTTTTTTTCCAAAATATGGTTTGAGTTTTCACTTTATAAGGAGACTGGGGGGAAGAGGATTCATGAGAGGGAACTAGGAACTTCCGTTAAAGGATCGTCGATCACGAAAGTTTTAATGGTATGCTTTTTATGGCTCCCAGCCTCTCCAATGTGGCTTATTCGTATTTTCATTTAAAGCTTGATTTTTCAAACCAAAGGCGAAACAGTTACCGCTTATCCGCTACTGGTTGTTCGTACAATGACTGTTAGTCACCTTTTCGGCTGCTGATTTCAGGAGTTTTCATTTCAAAAAGAGAAAATAGTGGTGAAGATCAAGCCACCTTTCATACATAAATTTCCCTGTTCGTTCAGGATTTTTCTGAATTTTGATTATAAATTACCTGAGTGTAAACAAGGGGTATAGGCACCCAATCATATCCAATTATAGTGGCACAGCCACTTCTAAATTTACACAATTCATCCAGAAGAGTTTTGACAGCAAAGTCATCTCTGATTCGTCCTTCTTTTCTAGCTCTACTGATGATACTTCCAGCCCAGGCAATAGGCATCCAAAACTTATTGTGCTTTGATTTGCTGGCCATATCTTCAAAAATTTCTAGTTCATTCTCGTTCATCAGCCCTAAAAGAAAAGGAGTTCTTAGAATAGAGTGCTTAGAATTGATATTCGTTTAGATACGAAAGAAATACAAGATGAACCCTTGTTTGATATGGCAAACATATCACATATATGTCAAACATATATGGCAAACATATATTTCGACAGTAATGTCAACATAACAGACATTTGGAATTTTATAAACATGGTTTTGCAACCGTGTAGCGGAAATTTTCCATGCATAATCAAAGGGCAGCATTTAAAAAGCAGTTTTATTGGCATAAATAATGAGTTTCAGTAGTACATATATTTTTAAGAAGGAAGTAATATTTGTTGTTTTAATTTCTTAATTAGTTCGATGTTATTATTCATGTTTGAACTCAATGCTGAATCAGTTTATATGGCAAATTTACACCGTTACCATAGCTTTCAACATAATTTTACAATCTCCAGTGACACACATGATCATTTATTTCTTTTTTCTCCTTCAAATTCCTAATTTATACAGACATTCAGTTTTTTTCTGTTAAATGCTATCATTAAACATTATTTATGTAATCTACATTGAAACTGAATTTAAAATTATACATGAGTTATGATTTTATACTCCGGTATAAATTGTGCCCTGGGGCAACAGATTTATTTTAAAAAAATTAGCATAGGAAAATGTTCAATCCAACTATCAGTTGTTTCCTTTGAGTAAAAAAGTACAACAGATGCACAAAACTGATGTTGCTGGTAAAAGGACTAGCGGCCTATAGGGCATTTTTATGTACCTGCTGCCAAGAACTGTGTTATAACAAAAACTGTAACAGAGCCAAAAGCTACAAAATGTCATTAGTGATTTTGTAGATTTTGAAAATTGCTCCAGTTTCTCGTCCTAAAAAATTCCATAGCCCTTTTTGCAATAGCTTAACTTTTGATTAGCTATGTGATGGTGTTTAGAGATTTCCTGCAGCAAACGGGAGATCCCTAAAACAATCGGTTTGTTTATTTAAAGACAAATCTCAGCCAAAAATAAACAAGACCTAAATGCACTTGCTTCTAAGAGCGAATGATCTGTAATCTATTAGATGCAGCTTACCTCACCTAAAGACAAGAATAAAACCGCGGTTGCTAATTCCTACTTCGTGCAACTGAAACCTGGCGCATGCCCAAGACAGTAATGCAGCCAAGTCCTATCCACACAGAGCTGTATCCGGCACGTAAACCCGAAAGCATTATTGTACCTGGTCGTCAGCTTTGGCTAAACTTCATAAGATAGTGGTTGGGTAAAGAAGAAAAATATTTTGAAAACCCTATTCCCCCTCCCGATCCAGATCAGGTCAAAAACAGACCTGAAACGACATAACTAAGATCTTAGATTTTACTCTTCACTTTGTTTATTTGGGGGACCTGAGGTTCCTCTCTGGTACAGTGTATTTACGGATTACGAGAATTTAAGGAGCCCCTTTACTCTTCCTCCACAAAGGTCTATTTGGGACTAGAATCCAAGGACAAGGACCTTAGAATCCGAGGACCGAAATTGTTACTTCTTTTAAAAGTTGATTGAAATCTGACTAACTCTTCTGATAAATATCCTGAAAACTTTAATTTAGAAACCATCTGCCCTACAGATGATGACTGATTTTGGACTCATGACAGACTCAAGAAGAACACTGGTTACGTTCAGGTAGGTGTCATGATTTATGGGATATAGGATCTCTTCATTTCCCTTACATATACCATCGGATTGGATCCCAAAATGTCATAAGTAGGGCACAAGTTTGATTGAAACCCAACAGCTAGCTTAGGTAGATATCAGGAGACGAGAATTTTGTGATTCCCTCCCTATCCTTACACGCGTAAGTCGGAATGGTTAGGAGTACTCAAAAGGCACAACTACGACAAATACTCTCTGTTCGTTTTGGGTTTCAATATTCTTTAATAGTAATTCTTAAGTTTAATACGGCCTTTACTTTTCTTTGAAAAACTTCTTTTTCGGAATTTTTTTTATTAATTACATCTAAAGGCCCAAATATTGAGATGTTCATATATTTTTAACAATTTTACAAAACATTTCCACGGGGAGGGGGTCGGTTGGATCAGCTTTGCCGAGGATTCCCTCTTCTTACTGATGTGTGAAGTTATGTTTACAATTTTGATTCGCAATATTACTGTAAAAACTTTAGCAATAAATTTGAATCCATCTTTGGAATGGGGAACTTGTGAGTGGGTAGGGTTCTAACCTTCTACTTCCAGTCAGGTCCCTGCTATATTAACCAAAGGAAACTACAATATTCTTGAAAATTTATTCGTACATAGAAAAAGAGGATCTTAAGTATTTTTCAAAGAGATATTGTTTCCCCTACTACAAACCGAAAGAAAAAAAATATTAATGTTTTCATAATTTTGATTGGCTATGCAACATATCTAAAGGAGGTGTAAATAGAATATAAAGGACGGGGTACAATATATCAAAATCAGACCGACTTTGCTGATCTCCTTTTTGCGGCCCTTCAGCCAAGAAGTGTAATGGGGAATAAAATAAGATATGGTTAATTTTGATCCGCGAAAGGAATAAACCGACTAAATTTTGCATAAGCCCAAGATTATTATACGGCATGATCATAGCAGAAAATTTTACACTCCCTGAAATATTTTAACCGTTCTTGAAGCCCTCTAAAAACAGCCTTACTTGGTTCAATTTATTACGCAGTGAAGCAAACACCCCTGGCTTTGTTTTTACTTATTAGTTCAAGCATTTACTGGAAAATTCATCATATATATCAGAGAAAATTGGTCTTACATACTAGTATACATAACTACAACCAAAATTAATAGATTCAAATCCAGTTACTTAGTTTTGAGATCTTATAGGACGTTATACATGGACTCGCTAGCAAAGCGGCTTGGCTTCCCATCTACTATTCATGGCAAGCGGAAAGCTGCCAGATTGATATTCATAAGAAGACAAGAATTGGCAGGACTTGGAAAGTTAATCCACGCAATTAGTCAGAAGTATCTCCACCTAATGGTTCTTAGAGCCAAGGTCAAATTATTACACTCACGGCTTGAAAAAAATCTGTGAATTTCACTATTTTCTTTATTTTTGAAATTCATAACTTAACGAATGAATGATGTTTTAAAAACCTTACAGAATCATAATTGAGATTCAATTAATAATTCCAGAATATTGTGGAAGTTGCTTAGGATAATGGAAGTTGGTCGATTTTCAAACATTTTACAGTTTCAGTCAAAAATTCCCGATAATTTTTACAAGCCAGTTTTAAAAAATAGTTTCACTTTCCATTGGATATACGTAACTGGTTCGTTTTCTGCTGTTAGACACTGCTTTTCGCACACAAACCATTTTATTTCTCGAAAGTTACTATTCTGAATCAGATCCACTTTAATGTTAAACCCAAAAAAAAATAAAAAAAATACTTCTTTCTAGAATACCTCCTTCTAGCATGTGCTTCATTGTTGGAAATCTTTTCTTCACCGGGGCGCTTATGTTAGACATTACCATTACGTAGGCTAAGTTCAGGTAGCGCATGATTGTTCGTCGAAGAAGTCTAGATCTCTCATCCTAGAATATAAACCACTGTCAGACAGGGCTAAAATAAAAAAAAAAACATAGGCCTACCTCACTAAGAATTTGGAATCTAATGGTTCAATTAAAATACAAATTATCCGCAGTCTGGGCTTGTTCAGACACCTAATCAACCATTGGGCAGCAGTACAGGGAAGAATAAAAGAAGTTAGGTGAAATCTCAAGAAAGAAAAAGAAGAAAAATTTCTTTAAAAAAAAAACCATTTTGAGTACCGGTACTCAAGTCCTTGCTAAATCTAAGAGAATTGAGCATGCTTAATTACCTGTCCATGGATGGATGTGCTCACGTAAATGGCAATATTGTCGAGTCCAGGGAGCGCTTGAAACATTTCCCACCATCTTTTGACAACCAGATTAACGTAGAAACCCAATATGAACGTCAAAGGAATGAACTGAGAATAGGAATTGCAATACATCGATGTTTTAATGAAATGACTGAAAAAAGGATGTATTTTATACTTGCACATGCACTTCCACAAAAGGGTAAGATATCAAATCGTGCATTTGAACGGCAGACAATAAATTTAATAAGAGACAAACTACATGAGAAGTACAAAAACTACAAAACTGTTAGTGCCCCCCCCCCCCAAGTGGTTCATCCTTCCCGGCAAAAATGCAAAATTTTCACTTATTATAGATAGGCGTTTAAATTCATTGTTTCTAAGGAATCAGTAACACACAGTTCATAAAGATAATTCCTTGGGGTGAATGGGGGGCGGAAGAAGGAATTTCTTTTCCCCCTTTAAAAATTGCACACATTTACTGACACTAGTATTTTTTATGGGAAAACTTCAACTGAAGGAATTTTCAGTTGAAGAAACATTCGGAATTATGTTAAAACAGGTTTTTGCGTAAACGTTCCTACCAAACTTTCTTTTTATAAAGTTTCGATAACTAATGACAAAGATGGCTCCATAAGGGTTTGACTGACTGTGAATGGGCATCCATAAGCCCAAGATTTGTCCGAAGAAGTCTCCTTGAAAATGCAAAATATACGCATCTAAAATTCATAAATTATATTTCAACTCCCCCCCCCCAAAAAAAGTTTTAAAGTGTGTACCAGTTCAAGGATGATTACCATTCTCGAGGCATTGTCAAAATACAAAAATTAAACGGTAACATGAAAAAATAAGATTTCAGGAGGTAGTAGCCTCCTTACATTTAAGAGGGTTTTAGATCAGACAGTTCATGCCAGCAAACTATGAGCAAAGCGCTACCGTTTTCAATGAACCCCAAAACCTTGATTACAATATATGCACAGAAAAATTGTACTTTGAAGGTTGATTCTAAACATGCGGAATTCATTGATTCTAAATCTTCTCATAAAACGCTATTAACAAAAAGGGTCAAATACGGTCAATTGGGTGGAATTGTAAAACTAATAAGTTAATTCTGCTAAATTTTGATTTTGCTTATTTGTTATTTTTGATGGTTCTCCGTGTTGTTTGGTTTCTAGGTTTGCTTTCCGTATTGTTTGTTTGTATCCTTTTTTTTTCTTTTTTCTTTTTGTTCACATTTTCGTTCAGATAATGTGAACATGTTTCCTGCTAACTTTTTCTTATAGCGCTGAAGAAGAGAGGGGATTGTCCTTTCAAATATCCGTTTCATCCAGTATTTTCGTTGGCCTTATAAAACCCCATTCTTGCTTCTCTTTTATTATTTGTGAAAGAGCTGGGGTTAGATATCCTTTTGCTTATGAAAATTTAACTTTGTTTTGAAAAGTAAATGCATCTGAATGAGCCCTTTTCTGAAACATTGCTATAAAAGCCAAAACTTTAATGTCAAGAGCGAAGGTTTGAGGGAGGGGCAGCCCCTTTTGAACTTATCTGTTAAACCAAACACATTCAAGAATTACGCTGTGTAAGCTCTAACAATAACTTGTTTGCTTCATCGGAATCGGTTATGATTTACTTATTTTGAGTGAGAAAAACTACGATGCAGCTAATTATTCTAATTCTAATTAAATATTCTAATTAAATATTTAATACATAGAGGTGGTTAGGGTTTAGGTTAGGCTGAGTTATGTATTTAATACAGTGCGATGTGGGCGACCTGCTTTCAATAATTCTTTGTCGTAGTTTCTGTTATTTTGTTTCTAAAGTATTATGTTTTGGTATATTTTAGTAGGAGTAACCTAACTTCATTCCTTGGGCGTGTTTTGTTTAGCAGACAAGTACCCGATTTTTTATTAGGTTCAACCCTAAATACGATATTAAAAACGAACAGAAATAGAAAGTTAACACAAATGAAAAGAGCGTCAGTAAACACCAAAATAGACCTAATAAAACCTCATAATCCAGTACGTGAAGGGAGTTACCACCCACTTACCCCATACTCATTACACTAGAGTGTAGCGTGTTTCCTCAGCGCGTCAGGAACGACCACTCTAGCATAAGAGTAATGGGATAAGAAGTGTATTTACCATAATGCCTCAAAAAGGAAAGGGCTTAATAATATGCACTTGCTTTAAACAAAATAATTTTCGATTCAAGCGTCTTGAAAGGCAATCAAAAGAAAAAAAAACTTTGAACTACCAATTGTCCACAATTTTTGCAATCTAACCGGTTTCAGTAAAGAAATTGTAAAACTGCATTGTAGAGCAGGGGCGTAGAGGGGGCTGCAGCCCCCTAATATACAGGATTGTTTTCGTTTTTTTTTAGTTTTAACACTTCTTACTTACATTGAGGAATTTTTAAATGCTTACTCCTCGTACAAAATGCATAACAGAATCGAAAGGTTTCAAGGATAAATTCTTGTGGCAAATATGCATCCTTTTTCAAACCACAAAATATTGCAAAAACGTGAAAAATACAATTCATGACGGAAGTCCTATTAATTAGCCAAAATAATAACTTCAAACTTGGAATCAGCACAAAAGCAGATTATTCTGGTGTATGTATTGTTACCAAACTGCTCTTTTTAGAGCTTCAGTTTTTCAAACGGTTCGTGGTAACGAACTGAGCTACCCGACTCGATAGTAACCGAAACTCTATAAAAAAAAAGAAATTTTTGATACCAATGGAATCATCAAAAGAATCAGACTTTTATGCTGATTTCAAAAATATAAGTTTCATCGTAGCTTTACCCATCAAAAGTTACCAGCCAGAAAATTTGGCTTATTTTCTAAAAAAGGGGGAAACACCCCTTAAAAGTCATAGAACCTTAATGAAAATCACACCATAGATTCAGCATATAAGAGAACCAACCCTACTGTAGAGGTTTCAAGCTCCTATCTACAAAATGTGGAATTTTGTATTTTTTGCCAGAAGAAAGATCACAGATGCATGTTTATTTGGTTTTTTTTTTTGTTTTTGTTTTGTTTTGTTTTTCAGGGTGATCGTACCAACCCAGTGATCCTAGAATATCGCAAGAGGGCTCACTCAAACGGAAATCAAAAGTTCAAGCGCCCTTTTAAAGTGACCAAAAATGGAGGGCAACTAGGACCCTCCCACGCTCATTTTTCCCAAAGTCACCCGATCGAAATTTTAGATAGCTATTTTGTTCAGCATGGTAAAAAAAATACAATAACTACGTCTTTGAGGATGACTTAATCCCCCACAGTCCCTTGGGGAGGGACTGCAAGTTATGTAACTTTGCCCAATGTTTATATATAGTTTTGGTTTATTGGGAAGTATACAGTCGTTTTCCGGGGGATTTTTTATGGTAGGAGGGAGGGGTGGTGTTATGTAGTAGGATCTTTTCACGGAGGAAGTTTTCATGGGGGAAGGGACATTGTTATGAAGGGGGCACCGGATTTCCCAGCATTATTTAAAAAACGATCAGAAATTAAATTAAACAAAAAATTAATTAAACAGTTTTTTCAACTGAAAGTAAGAAGCAACATCAGAACTTAAAACGAACAGAAATTATTACGTATATGAGGGGGTTCGCCCCCTAGTCAACACCTCGC
>NC_142814.1:23972171-24008071 GCF_049724085.1 Artemia sp. Qi Xiang Cuo | reverse complement strand
TTGTAATCTCGAATATAAACGATTCGAAACTGATGGAGAATCAAATATGGAACCTGATTATATACAAAAATAATAGGCGAGTAAAAAAGAAGAGACACCGGTTTTTTGAACTAAAAAAAAAGACATTGAACTTTGAAATTGCGTCAGGCTTAGAGTGTAACGACCTATAGACCTGTTTGTACGGGGGCGTCGTAGAATAACATGATATTTCCTATATGTCTGGTAGAAGTATTTCCTATATGTCTCGTAGAAGTATGTCTCTTTGAAAAGGTGTATACAAGGTCCAGAATAACATAGAAAGGAGCATAAGGTAGTAGAATTATAAGGCCATGTGAGAGGATACTCACTCTCTTTTAAAAGGTGTATACAAGGTCCAGAATAACACAGAAAGGAACATAAAGTAGTAGAAGTATAAGACCATGTGAGAGGATACTCACTCTCTTTGAAAGGGTGTATACAAGGTTCAGAATAACACAGAAAGGAACATAAATTCGTAGAAGTATAAGGCTATGTGAGAGGATACTCACTCTCTTTGAAAAGGTGGATACAAGGTTCAGAATAATACAGAAAGGAACATAAAGTCGTAGAAATATAATGCCATCTGAGGGATATTCTGAATCTCTTTGAAAAGGTGTATACAAGGTCCAGAATAACACAGAAAGGAACATAAAGTCGTAGAAGTAGTACCTTGATTACTACTTTCATGTTATATTCAAAGACATAGCTATTAGGCGTTTCAACAATGATAAAGAAAATGGCAATCTCATAATTTTGACCGCAAGATTTCGGAAAAAAGAGGCGTGAGATGCGGCGTAGTTACCATCCAATCTTTTTGGTCACTTCTCATTAGTGGCGCTCTTACGTTCAGTTTTATACCATGTGAAACCATACAACAAAATTATCAACACTTTTTTTTATCGACCGACGATGCTCTACTAAAACATAAACGCACAATGCACAAAACAAGTTTAGGTCAAAAATATTTTGATCAAAATTTTAGTAACACATTCTACACTGTGAGCAGTTTAAAAAAAAATTCTTTTGATATTATTTGAAGAAATCATTACATAAAAATTAAATTAAAAAAACATATTTTTCCAACTGAAGGTAAGGAGCAGCATTAGAACTTAAAACAACCAAAAATTATTGCGTATATGAATGAGATTGCACCGCTCCTCAACACCACACTCTTTGCGCTAAAATCTTAGTACTTTTAAAAGAGCTTCTTATTGTTCTAATTAAACGAACCTTGTGTTTTAGGAGTCGTTCTTAAGGAATTGGAACAAAATTCAAACTTACTGATATAAATATTGATAAATATTGATAAAAAATATTGAATAAAATTGGTTGTTATGACTTGTAGCGTGAAAAATAAAGGCAACATTATTCTGTTTCTCTGTTATAATCTACCAACCAACACAGTATATTACATGTATTGTCTATGTAACTTCTTGAAATATGCTTTAAATTAGTTTTGATTGGGTTTGCTTTGTGCAATATGAATTTAACAATTCTATAAAACGGAACTTATTCTTCACTCCGTCTCCCAAGTCTGAACTGCTAAAAGGACCCTGTTTTTTGAATATTTAGCGAAATGCTTTTTAAAAGAAAAAAGACGCACCGGTTTTTCTGACACGGATTTACCCTAAAAAAAAAAAAATGGGTGTTACCTCAGAAAACCCGTCTGGTAAGGCATGTACCGTTCGTAGTAATAGGTGACTGACCCGTGGTAAGGCATATTACGCAATCACGTCCAGTATTCCCTATTGCCTTACTACTGCTCATTACGTTAAAGCTTTTTTTTAGTACTTTCATAAGACCTATTTATTCTAATTAACAGCCTTTGTGATTAAGGGGTCATTCTTAAAGAATTGGAAAGAAATTCGAACTTTAGCGTAAAGAGCGAGGTATTGACTAGGGGGTGAACTCCCCCTAGTATACGTAATAAAAATATACAAATATAGAAGTTCGTTACGTAAGTTAATTCGTAATTTATGCATATTTGTTACTAATAAAAACGTCCATAAATAAAATTAAAAGCTTTAGTGCCCCTCCTCAATTAGGCAATTAGGCACCCTCCTCAGCCCCTTTTTGTCTCAAAATCGTCCGATCAAAATTTTGAGAAAGCCATTTAGCCAAAAAAAAATTAAAATTAGGCTAATATACAAATTTTGTTTTAATATTCATGTACGGTCAGCCAAAATCAAAACCTGCACTAAGTCACGAGCCCAGTAATTGGAATTAAGCGCCAAAAACCACTAGCGAGAAACACTTTCTATTAGCGGCTGGATTTGCTTTTCAAGTCTAGAAAATTCTTGTCTTCTCGCGACGGTCTGGCAACTTTCCACTAATCATAAAAATGAAAAAAAATGAAAAGCTAAGCCGGTTTTACTTTCCAGCTCGCTAATAAGGCCCTAACTGTGAATTGCCTAGATAACCTACCTGGTTTTCAGCCTCAATCTGTATAATAAAAAAAATAGTGAATCGTTGTTTAAATAAATTTCAGGGACAGCACCTGAAAATAGCGTGGCAAACACACATTCTTTTTCAAACCGCAAAAAGATAAAACACATGAAAACCACAGACCATGAGGGAGGTTAGGTATTTAAATAGCCAAATAATAGCCCAGGAACACATTCAACATCAAGAACAACTTCTCTGAAAGGTTTATCTATAGTTGTGTTTCTAGCTTCTTCCCCCCACAGGGCAAAGGATTGATTTGCGCCTCAGACCTTGCCACTCAAAATTTACAGGCCCAATTTTAGCAAAATTTCATTTATTAAAAATATTTTCCATCTATTTAAATCTGACTTTTCTAACTTTAGCCTCTGCAAAATTATTAATTATCTTGTCTCGATTGATTATTTTTAATTGTTCAAGTTCTATTATCATTAACACTAAATCATGTAGTCGCTCTAGGCCCACTGTCGATCAAACTATGGTCCATAGTTGACCTAACTGTGGCCTATAGTCGATCTGACCTTTCTAACTAATTGACGCTAGTGCTGACCGCATGGCCGTATCCAGGAGGAGGAGCTAGGGAGTTTGACCCCCCCCCCTCCCGAAATGTTTGTCTGACTCGCACAAACGTAACAAAATTGGACATAAAAAAATTTTTTATACGTTTTTTGAGGTTTTTTTGTGCTACCCCCCCCCCCCAAAAAAATGCTGGGTACGGCCTTGGCTGACCCTCCCCCCCCCCCAGCACCAAAGAACTGACGACAGCATGAAAAAGTTGAAAAATGGACGTGGATCTGGAGTTGATGGGATCACGATAGGGATGCTGAAGACATCCCTTAGAGCCAGCATAACTCTTTGGACGGTTCTCCTAGTGGTCATCTGGATCAATAAAAATTCCCAAAATATAAAACCAGGGGTACATTGGCCAAAATTTTCAAGAAGGGCGATGCGCTTTTCTGTGACACTGAAGGGTATCAACTTAACGTCTTTGCCTAGTAAAATACAACGCCTAAGAGCAGCCCTAGGCTCACCTCAGAGAGAAGCAACACGGCTCTAGACCTCGTAGGTCTTGCTCTGATCTTATTTTCATGCTTAAATTAATGGTTGAAGAGTCCAGAGAATGGGACAAAAAAATACTCTTCATTGATTTTGAAAAGGCATTCGATTCTGTTGATCAAAAAATTTTATGGGAGATATAGAATTATTACGGAATACCTGATAAACTAGTCAAAATGATAATTGCTGTCTATGAAGATAGTTAATGTTGCATGTGCACAAAAAACAGGGGTACGCGTTTCTTCAAGATTATGTCTGGGGTCAGACAGAGATGTATCCTATCCCCATTTCCGTTTCTTATGGCTAATTGGAGATAAAGCCAAGACAGATAGTGTGAGTGAGAGGCAAATCTGGCATAAGACTTTTTTATTCTTGTATAAAAGTGATGTCATTTCACTTATTGATTGATAAGTCTATCATCATTCATCCGTCCATACATTCATTCTAGTCCAGCACACCTGCCCTTGGAGCGTGCCTTTGGAAAGGCACACCCGCCTAGACTCTCAGGCGGGATTGTATAAAAATGATGTCATTTCGATTGTTGATAGATAAGTCTACCATCCTTCCGTCCATACATCCATCCTAGGGCATCCTAGGGCTAATAATACTTGATAGGCAACTCGTACGTTTGCGAAGACCCCTTCATCTACGTAGGGCACAATTAATTCTAATACATCTATAGCTTTCTTTAAGGAAATATGTCGGTGCCGAATTACTTTTTTCATATGTTGGAGTTTGTAGAACAACTGAATGGGATCTAAATCATTGCAATGTTTTACTTTCATTGCTACTTACTTTTATTTTCAAGGAATGGCGATGAAGATATGGGAAAAAATTAAAATTTGGGTTCAATTTACTTATATTTACTGCCAAAAACGCCTTCTACTTTGTTTATGTAAATACAAAATTTTAATTACCAAATATTTATAACTGTTAGATTATTGATTAGAAATTTTGCGCCCTTAGAATTTCTGCGTCCGGGGCAAATACCTCCCTGCCCCTCTCTAAACCACCTCCGGCTTTCACAGCAAAACCATACCTCAACCCCTTGAAATGAAGAATCAAAACGGACAAATAAAACATAAAAATGGTACCTAATAAATTATAACCACTTATCCAATTGGGGATTCGCCTTTTATTTATTTATGGCTTTCTTTATTCAGTATAGATCACTTTAAAAGTTTAGATTTTGTTTTTTGCTTGTTTTTGTTTTTTTTTTGATGAGCACTGGGGACGACTTGGCGGAGGTCATTGTCGAAGTATTTGCTTGTTTTTTATTTTCATGTTTTGCTACTGGCTGACAAAATCCTCGTTTTTCTCACCTATTTGATTCTATTTTTCATTTATTACATCTTCTTTTTTCTTTATTTCATACGTTATAACCCCCGAAAAATCAGGTGCGTTTAACGTTCCTGGTACCGTGAATTTACATATATAAAGTTGAATTTATGTCTGTGGGTCTGTCCTTAATGATTTACTAAACTGTTCCTCCGATCGCCAAGAAACTTAAGAAGTTGTTGAGTACACTTTTTCGAATGTTATAAGTACAATTTTTTTCCTCGCGACCCCCGAAATCTATCTTAGTACTTTTTGCGGTGACTGAAATTGGAGACTTCCTCAGTATAAATATTTGGCAGTTTCTTTAGTCACATTATTCACATTTTCTGGATATTCAATTAACAGGTTAATAAATTATAAATTATATCATCTAAAACGCTTCCGAAATTATAATTTTCTTTTTCAATAAATTCTCGAATTTGGTATTAAATTATTTCATTAATTTGGTATTCAACATATCCATTCAAATTTAAAGATACCATCGTTATTTCAAATGCTGGGAAAATTCCCCAGGGAAGAAATTGTAGGGGGAGGGAACTCTCTTTTATCTGACTCTTTGCATATGCAAACAAAACAAATTAATTAGGTAATATATGTAAATGTAAGGTAAAGTACGACTTTATTCAATCTAGGATTAACTCTATTATGGAAGGCATGACGTTTGAAAAAAAAAAAAAAAAAAAATGTTCGTGTGGATCAATTAAGTTTTGTTCTATTTATGGGCTTCATTCCCCAATGAAGGGCAATTGCCTGGAGAAATTTCCACGGGGGGAGGGGGTCAAATACTTTAAATTTAAAAATATGATCCTTATTAATGCGCTGGGAAATTTTTCGCAGTGGTAATTCTCTAAGTTTTCTATAGGTGGAGTTTTCCGCGAGGGAATTTCCTTTCTTTTGGTATCGCAGCTACGCGCGACGGGTACAGTGAATTTTTAAATGAAAACACATCACCTTTGTTGTCATTTTAAGTTTCAACGTTACTTCTTACTTGTGGCCCCAATTTGAATCTTTTTTTTTATGTATATAGCCTATATGTGTGTCATTTTCAAATTGTCATGTAAATATGCCTTCTACCATAAATGAAAGGAATTGACTTCACTTTTATGGACTAACCCTTTACTTTCAAGAATTAAAATTTTTATCGAACATTTGAAACTAAGAAAACACCATTAAATTATTTAGGGAACACAAGAGAAAACCCAACGTCAATAGTGTTTTTTATTTAGAATCCTTGTGTTATGAAACACAATAGGAGATGCTAGGCAGTGAAAATACATCCATGGGGAGAAATCTGTCTTAATGTCCAAACTAATAGTCTCAATTAGATTTTCTTAATCATGTAGGCAGGGCCGAATACAGGAATACAGGAAGGGGGGGGGGGGGTTACAAAAGGAATTTTCGAGGGGGGGGGTACAAAAACTTCAAAAAACGCATACAAATTTGTTTATATTCATTTTCATTAGGTTTTTACGATTCGAACAAACATTTCGGGGGGGGGGGAGGGGGTTCAAAAATTTCAAGGATTTTGCGTACAAATCTTACCTTGAGGCGGGTTTTGAAAAGATTGCTGGCTTATTTAATTACAAAGCAGAAATAAAAGCTATAAAGACAAATACGCCACTGCATTGTCTATGCCCAAAACCTAGAAAGTGCAATATGGTGCTTAAGCTATACAGATTCTCAATAACGCAGAATCGATTGGTTATGTCGTGATTTTTCACTCGACGAAATTTTGGCCCTATTTGGCCTAGTGGTTTTACGTACCTAACTGCCAGAAACCACCATTTTTTTACTGCACCATCTCCTTTGCTCCATTAAAAGGGCTTTATATGTAAAAATGAGCTCTTTCTCATTCATTCTATATGATAACCCCATGAGGGAAAAAAGGACGCATCCCTGCGACTAGTGCTAAAATTTCATTTTTCTTGGTTTTCACGATGGTAAATTGCAAGCCGGTTGAAGGGTACTGTCCATGAAAATTTCACAATTTTTAGACATTGCTTTCGTAAATACAAATTATGAGTTGAACCTAAAAAATAGTTACCACGGTAACACCAATTCAGTTTAAATGGATAATCTTTTCAATCTTACAGTTTTTTTTTAATATAAATATTAAAATTCTTTATTACACCGGCCAAAATTCACTGTAGGCTACAGCTATTTCAGTAATCATATCAAAACTGTAATACAAAAGTGGAGAAGCTCTAGATTTATTTCTATGACTTCACTTTTTGCTCCTCACTTTAGGGAGCAATTTGGTCAACATCCCAAAGCCGGTGGTGAAACATATCAGAATATATGTATAAAAAATGGTAAGTTCAGACACTTCGGATGGGGCGTCAGTACGGTGGCCTTCCTTTGCGCAATTGCCTGATTTAATTAACCCTAAAGACGCTATTTACATGTGATGAATTCAAGTCAATGCGTCGCTAGGTGCTGAATAGCAACGTCGCATAGCCGAAACAAATGTGAAGAATAGCACGACGTTAAATAGTGAGACGTTTTTTCGTTTTTTGTATGCCAGCAGTACTCTTTTAAGAGCAGAACATTAATTAAGAAATTAGGACCACATTTTTCCCAATCGCTAGGCCAAGAAGCTGGATTCTTAAAAATGCCAAGTCTTATATGTTCAACCTTCTAGCTCGATTAGTTTTTGAAAGCATGTTTGTCTGTCACAGTAGCACCATCAATTCCCACAATCAATTGTTATGATTAGAAACTTTACAAACATTTAAATTTTGTTGTAATTTTTTTTAAATTAATTTTATATTAATAATTTTAATAGTTAAATAGTTTTGTTTGTACTAATTTTTTTTTTAATTATTAAGTAGGCCTACACACTTAGAATAAAGAATGAAAGGCCCTAACCCTCTGAATTAAGGGACCAGCGAGCTAAAAATTAGTCAGAACTGAAACACATTCAACATTTAAATAAACAACGTTTGATTGAACTCTAATGCTGAAGAAAAATATTTTCCAAGGAAACACTGATGAAACTAGCAATTGTTATGCGTTGTTCTAGAATATTCTTCATCATTAAACAAATGTTAATCACTTCCTATAAAGCCATTTCTTTTGAGCTCAGTAGAAGGGGTTATTTGCCTGAATTTTTACGAAATCTACGAGAAAATTATTTTTAAAATTTGTTTGTTCCGGTAATTCAAGCAGGCTTAGGACACACGAACATCCCGGTCGAAACACTGCAAATGACATAATGGAACACGTTTGTTTAAAATTCATCTGTAAAAAAGAAAATAAATGGGGAACAGTTTAGGCAGTTAAATCACTATCTGAGGAAGAAAACAATGAAGTAACATTTTTACATTTATTATATCTATATAACTAATAATTTGATAACTGACTAACGAAGGGTTTAACAGTTAATATCTAGTAAACATATATTTAAATATATAAAAATCTATTTGATATAATATATATATATATATATATATATATATATATATATATATATATATATATATATATATATATATATATATATATATATATATATATATATATATATATATATATATATCAAGGCCGTATCCAGGGGGGGATGGGGTTACCCGGTTTGAACCCCCCCCCCCCGAAATTTTTGACCGACTCGAAAATAAGTCGAAAATTAGTAAAACCTAGGTAAAAATCAGTAAAATTAGTCGAAAACTGAGTCAAAAATTAGTAAACCCCCCCCCCCCAAAAGTCAAAAATTAGTAATACCCCTCCCGAACAAAAATCCTGGATACGGCCCTGATCTAGGCCTATATATATATATATATATATATATATATATATATATATATATATATATATATATATATATATATATATATATATATATATATATATATATATATATATATATATATATATTTTTTATATATATATATATATATATATATATATATATATATATATATATATATATATATATATATATATATATATATATATATCAAGGTCGTACCCAGGATTTTTTTTCCAGAAGGGGGTTTTAATCAAAGATTTATTTCGGGAGGGGGGGGGGTTACACAAAAAAACCCTCAAAAAACGCATTCAAGATTTGTTTATATCCATTTTTTACGTTTTTACGAGTCAGACAAACATTTCGGGGGGGGGGTTCAAACCCCCCTAACCCTCCCTCTGGGTACGGCCTTGATATATATTATTAAATAGAAAAATAGATAATTCATAATCGTAAAAAGAAATTTCACTTACTAGCAGAAATGTTCGTCCAGTACAAGCAGATAAACTGTCTTTATCAGACACCAAAGTTAATATCTTTAGTTTAACAGATAGTTTCTAATAAACATATATTTAAATACATAAAAATATATTTGATAAATACACACATATATATATATTATTTAACAGAAAATAGATACTTCATAATCGTAAAAAAGATGTCACTTGCTAGCGGAAATCTTCGTTCAGTACAAGCAGATAAACTGTCTTTATCAGATGCCAAAGTTAATATCTTTATTTTAACGATTAATTTCTAATAAACATATGTTTAAATATCTAAAAATATATTTGATAAATACATATATAAATTTATATATATATATATATATATATATATATATATATATATATATATATATATATATATATATTATTTAATAGAAAACTAGATACTTCATAATCGTAAAAAGAGATGTCACTTACTAGCGGAAATCTTCGTCCGGTACAAGCAGATAAACTGTCTTTATCAGATACCAAAAAAACACATACACCAACAAATTTGGCCATATCAATTTGTAAATGCTTCCACGCCAACTAAAAAAACAAAAAACAATTATACATGTATATATGCTTTATGTAAGTGATTCTTGTCTTCACGGAGTCTTCCAAAAAATAACGCTGTGGTTCATTCACAACGAAATTTTACTAAGGCTGAAATTTAACTAGAGCTAAATTGAGCCAATCAGATTTTCCATAGAATTTTCTGATTGGTTGAAAAATTCCATGGAAAATTCTGAATGGTTAAAAATAAACGCTAGCTCCAACTCGGTATTAGTAAAGTCTTATTGTGAATGGGCCTTTACATAAATCCTTATAGTAACATGTAAGTTAAACATAGGCCTACGCAAGCAAAAGCACGAAGTGTAGCAAGCTGGACAGCTAAGTCAGAATTTGATTTTAGTAAAAAATATTAAGACGTAAAATACAAAATGCGAAGTTTTGAAATACCGCTTTTTATTAAGATAAAAGTTTAAAAATTAACTGTAAAACCACCCCACTTCCTTGTATGTGTAGGCTTGGAAAGGAAATTGACAAAACAACCACTTCCTTGCATATGTACGTCTGTGTTTCCAGAATGACGTGGTTGACCTATGGTGTAAAAGATAAATTTTATGGGATCGAGTAACTTATCTATCTTAATTACTGGGGTGACCTCTGGTCATTTCTACTTAAGAATACCTTGGAATATTGTAAGTGCCCTAATGTCTTATATTTTGTAGCTGTGATATTGTATTCGTTTTATGCTGTGGGGCGTATAGTCCCAGTGACGTATATATAGCCAGACCTTTTACCGTTGTGGGTTGAGTTAATAAAAGTAATCATATTATACCAAATCTCTATATATAACATTATTGAAGCTTCTCGTCAATTCCCAGTACGTACGCTTCAGATAATTAGTCAGGCCGGCCCCAAGGAAACGCTATCCTAGTTTTAATCACCTTAAAACCATACCCATACCCCCTCCCAGAGCAAGATTGACGACCATTATAGTAATACAACAAAATCTACTTTACTACAGAAGTCAATTTTCCTGAATGCATTTTTGTTATTACTATAGTATTTTATATTAGCCTTAATACCGATAAAAACAAGTTTTCCTCTAGTTTCAAAAACATTCCCATAAATCAAAATAAATTTCCTATGGAGTTAATTAGTGAGGTAATATCCAAGGACAGTTGAAGGGAAGTACAATGCAATTAAACAACGCCTTTCTCTAGTGCACTCTAAAATAGTGAATTTGTTAATTGAGTCATTGTTAAAAAAATATTAGATATTTTACTTTAAGTTTTTAAAGTTCTTTAAGAAAGCCATGAAGAATTAGAATATTTACCTCCCCTTTGCATTATATCGAAAACGAAACACTACATTTCATTTTTTTTCTTGCAATATCATGCTTGGGAATTTATGGAAAAGGTTACCTAGAACACATTTCCTCACACTACTCACCCTGAAGAATGCCATGTCAAAGAAAACATTTGGCAAAAGTGCAAAACCGCGGTGTATAACTAACTTCAAAAACTGTTCTTATATTTGAATTCGTCACTCAGAAATAAAATTATAGCTCAAGTTAAAGTTTGGAGAGGTATCTTCAAGTTCCAACATCCACCTTACCCACTTTTAAGTTTGAAAGAGTCTCGGAAGACACGTCTACCGATGACTTAAATTTGAAAACAAAAATTACGTTTAGATTGGTCTCCTTCTCATGGACTCCAGGCCCTAGGCACTGACAAGGAAGCAAACATGTTTCGAGCCAGGTTATATGCCAAATTTGACTGTTTTTTTGTTTGTTTTTTAAGCTAGGGGCTACTATCATGGCAAATTTCAAGGTATAAAATCAGAGAAGTGGAGTGTATACATGAACTTGAAAACACTCCTTTAAGTTTTATTCATCTAGTACAAAATCGTCCAATACAGAGACAGGTATGTGCTCTGATAGGAGAGTGGGGGGGGGGGTAGGACTCGAAATACCTTCCGAACCTTTAGCTTTCGGTGAAAATTTCGTCCTGGAAGTTTCATTCACATGGCACAACACGTCTTTGAATTAACACGAAACCGTTGTTCAACACTTTCACCACGACTTAACGTCGTTCTAATTCCTTCCCCTTTAATACAAAACTCACTAAAACAATATGTATGACATAGGAAAAGACAGTTCAAAGCCTTGGAGGTGGAGGTACACTTTTACAACCAAACTGCAGTCTTCCTTCCAAGGGGGTGGTGGAAAATCTTTGAAAAACGTCCCTAGGACCAATTAGGAACGATCACACATTAGCAAGGCTGGAATATGACATTGCATTTTCTTTGAATGTACGCTTGTACAACCCTGCATTTTGCACAACTGTTTGTACAATCCTGCAACTTACAATATTAATTTACGAATGATACAACCATTTCCAGTAGTGAGACCAGGAGCAGGGAATATTAAAAAATCTATCCTTTCCATAATAACAGAAAATTTTGAAAGTTGGCGTCACGACGGCTTATTTACTTACACCTAACGACAGATACTTTTTTACTTTTGAAAATTATATGGTAGGCCTAAGCTTCTAAAAATCTGAATTCTTCTCTAAACGAATTTCCAATGTATTATATTTTTTCATAGCAATGACAGCATCTTTAGAAAGATATTTAAGTTACATTTAGATTAAATAGCAAAACTTAAGAGGCGGCATAAATGTTAACCTACACTACTGTAACTTACATGGCTGGGGGGGGGGGTACGACGAGAAGTGACGTAAGCAAGCATCAGTCCTTTTTAAGGGCTAAGGTCAAGGTCATCGCCTTGGATCCTCAGGGTTGGTTGAAAACAGCCCGGCACATAATATGATATTTATTAGCAATAAAAGCCTTTATGAGCCATGGTTACTACAAAAATACAGCAACATAAAATTTATGAACAAGCCCACATCCTTAAATACAGACCAATAATTATATAACTTACAGAACATGGTCTCTATGTGCCTTATCTGTGGAAAATCGGTGTGCCATATCCACCGATTTTCACAACTTCTTATTCCCCATAAATCTTCTATCAATGAATATAAAATTCATCCATTCCTCTCTTATATACCACACCCGAAAAAAAATTCTCTCTCTTTCCGTTTAACGCCTTACAGAAATAACCCAAGAAATAATTAAATCATCCTCCCTAATTTCACAGATTGGGTCAAAATAAGGGCCTATCTTCGACTTCACCCTTCCCAAATACCTTCTATTATCACCAAATGATGATAAATCCACCCTTGCCGGTATTATCCTCTTATTCAGCCTTCCTTTAAAACCAAGTTCATCCTGCACCACACTTCATTAATCCTTGCACAGAGAGATAGTGACGGGATACTGTTGTCCCACAAGGCCCTTTCTGGATTTCCTGGTTCTGGGTACCACTTGTTTGAGTACCACCTCCGTTTTAGCCCTATTCTTCACACCATAACGATGTGAAGTGTAAATTTCGAGAGAAAGAAAATCGCCAAAACCAGTGAGTGAAAGATACGGGAGAAAGTGGTTGCCTCATGATTCAATTTATTGAACGCGTTTAACAAACAACCGTCAGGCCTGAAGCCGCTTTAAACCAATGGATAACATCTCATCCGCGACACAAAATGAAAAGAATCTGACCAGAGAAACAAAGAAAAGGACATCAAGTTTCAGGAAGGGATAAATTCATCTTAACCAAAAGTCTTAAAAATTAGAAAATTAATCCATCCTATTCGCGCTTGCAAGCGATTCCGCGCTAAGTATAAGTGAGTTCACTATCGGCTCTCTTTTCAGCAATACAACAGCTTGAAATAGTTAAATGGCACCTGTCAAAAAGGAAGACCAAACAACTCACTCCGTAGAACGTACAAACGTGACGGAAGAGCCCTCCAGTCCAGACTAGTCTCATCCTACAGTGGGAGGACATTGATGCAGCAACCCATTTGAGGGAAAATTGGAGGCTACTCACTAGCGCCCTATGAGCCTCTGGAGGAACTACGGTCTAAGGTAAAGTTAAAACTTATTTAACTGAAAAGAAATGTGGTGTTAGAAATTGATTAGCACCAAAATAACTTCGTGAATGAAAAAAAAAGTTCATTGAAATTTAGTTAGCAGGGTAAGAGTTTGCAGGAGAAAAATGTGCAAGAAATTAGCAAACAACAACAAATAAAACTTGGCGAAAAACACACTTTTAATAGTTAGTTAGCAGAAAAATATTATGCATGAAAAAACACCTTGGTGAAAAAAATTATATTAAAGATAAGTTAGCAGAAAAATAAAAATGTTCTGCTAGAAAAAAAATTAGCAAGAAAAAAAAACAGGGAAGGAAAAAAGTTTAGTAAAAATTAGATAACAGGAAAAAACGTCTTGATAGAAATTAGTTGCCAAAAAAATTTGGCGAAGAAGGAAAATTTTATTCACATTTAATTATAAGGAAAAAAATAACTAATTGTATTGCGATTAAGACAAAAATTATTTTACTTTAACTAGCTGTGTTTCAGCAAAATGTGAACAACAATGCGTAAGAAATAAACAGTATATTTTAATATTATAACACAAAAAGAACATCATTTTGCTCTTGCATGATAAATTTGTAGCACTCATTACTTTTTGAAAAAAGGTTTGGATCATCTTTTATTTTTTGGTAATTCGGTGAATCTTGCTGCTTGTATGAATCTTCATATTTTTGGACAGAACTCTCATGTATTTAGTTCAATTTGAATTTCAAAAAAATATTTTACTGCATATCCTACACTAGACTGGATTTTCTCCTCTATGAACCTTCCTTGAGGATTCTTTCTCCTGAGTCTTTCATTTGCATTGTTTTAAATACTGTATACCGTTTTGAATACTACACATACGTTAGAGTTCAACTAAGTGCATTGGCTTCTGCATATCTCTTCTAAATCTAGTTGAAAAAAAAATATATCTTCATTTGAATTGTTTTGAACATAAGCAATAAATGGTCCTGCTTTTTCATTCGACATGTTGTTATTTGCGTTTGAAATGTCGCAATATTCTTGCATATACATACTACTACAACTAACAACTCACTTCAAAGCCAAGCCGCCTGAGGTCCTCACAGCCACACACACCAGGAGCGAATCTCCAGCATTTTTATTGGGAGGGGGGGGGGGCAAGAAGGGTCCATATCTGGATATTCAAAGGGCATGAGATGTCTAATATTTTTTTCGCGGCATTATTGGAGGGGGGCAACTGCCCCCCTTTCCACCCTCAAACGACGCCCCTGACACACCCTCCTCCTTTATCCAAATCTATTCAAAAAGCCACCTCCTCAGTAGAGATGACCCTATAACTCCCACCCCTCACCCCTGCTGCCACCTACAACTTTTGTTACA
The DNA here is from genome assembly GCF_049724085.1 of Artemia sp. Qi Xiang Cuo. Taxonomy (NCBI): domain Eukaryota; kingdom Metazoa; phylum Arthropoda; class Branchiopoda; order Anostraca; family Artemiidae; genus Artemia; species Artemia sp. Qi Xiang Cuo. Next base: position 23,993,135 of record NC_142814.1, on the reverse strand, counting down.
TAATTTATGTCTGTTTTTATGGTTTTTGTCAGTGAGAATGAAAAAAACAGGAATTTTCTCACATTTATGATTGTTTCTTGGACTGTTATGTGTGTTGGTCAATTTATTTGATGTTTTTCATGGATGTCAACATCAATTTATGTCTGTTTTATGGTTTTTGTCAGTGAGAATGAAAAAACAGAATTTTTCTCACTTGAAAAAAACAGGAATTTTCTCACATTTATGGTTGTTTCTTGGACAGTTATGTGTGTTGGTCAATTTATTTGATGTTTTTCTCGGATGTCAACAGTAATTTATGCTTGTTTTATGGTTTTTGTCAGTGAGAACGGAAAAACAGGAATTTTCTCACTTTGATGGATGTTTTCAGGATTATTGAGTCTAACGGGTACCAGAGTCAATGACACATCTTACGAATGTTATGATCCATGAATTAGGAAAACAGGATCACGTGTTTCCTTCTCAGCCAATCAGCGAGTCGGTTTACATATTAACGGCGGAGGGTATATGAGGAAAGGATTTTTGCTATAGTTTTTATTAGTCTGTGAATATAATTCAAAGGAGTGAGAAGAACAGTTTGACTTTACTCATTTAGATATATATTTATGATGGTAAGTGAAATGTTTACCCTCTTAGAAGTTAATAGTGCAGTTGATGGTAATAATACAAGATCACCAAATATTGCTGTGGAAATCACGAGAGGATCACGGCTTTGTCTGGAATGGGATGAAGTATATGCAAGATATGTGATATCCTTGAGCAAATTTAAAATGGAGGATCAATTATGTTTCGCGGCTAAAGTTGGTATAGCCCATGTGAATAGACTTCAATGTGCTTTAAGTGCATTGGTGAAACATATCGAAGACAATAAACTCTATCGCTAATTGTACATGCATAGTATTATTGTTGTTGTTGTAATTATTCAATAAAACTGTTTCGAAATCGAAAATGTTCCCTTTCTTTTCGGTGCAGGTTAGGTTAGGGCCAGTCTAGAGTCAGAGTGAAAGGATTGAAAAATGAATAAATTTGAGAAAGAGAGAATTAGACCAAATCTAGTGTTTATGGAAAAACTTTTGATTTTGGATGATTATTTTCTCAAGTTATTTCTTTAACGCGGGATATTCTCTTGTCAGGGAACACATGACCATATAATGAGTACTGATTTTCACCCATTGGAATATGGTATGACACTTTTAAAATGTGAATCAAATGCTTATTGTCAATTTATTGATATATTAATTGGAACAAAGCAGACTCATATCGTGGATAAACTTTTGAAAACATTGCCACTGGATTCAATGTAGATGGCTCCTCATTCGAAAGAGGTAACGTCACAGAGGTACTCGTCTCTCCATTCCTCTCACTGAATTTATGGAGCGAGGACAATCACTTTCGTTTTAGCTGTGAGAGAGTTGAAATTGGAAACCGAAAAAAAAATGTTCTATACATGTCCATTGTGCATGTACACTCTTGGCAGTTGGACTCAATGTGAGAATTGTACAATTATTGATGACTATAGTGAAGTGCAAATTATGTAATCCTTGTAAGTTACATAGAGGCTATGCAGTACAAATTAAAGGATGTAATTCATGTCTTGAGGAGGTGTGTGACTCTCACCCTAGAGGACACCTGCGCTCCAATTGTCACTTTGATAAATGTGATCAGTGGGAGAATACTTACTCCGCTATGATTGGAAAGAATCCCAAACGTGATTTTAGTTTATTTCTACGAGATTGGTATCGTCGTGGATTTAAATTATTCTGGGAAGACGAGTCTGGTCTAAGATTAAAATTTTGGGGTAAAATGAAAATTTTGTTTATAAGTCATCGTTGTGATTAAACTGCCTACAATGACTATAAACCAAGGGATTTTTATTTTGCAGTTAACGAATGTGATTCACCATTTGAAAACACTGTATGTGATATTGCTTCAAATAGACAGATTGAAACTCGTGAATTTCATAATATGAATGCAAATAGTATCATTGACTATACAAAGAGATATGACAAGAGTGAAGTTACATTGTAATGTAGAAAATGTGACTCTGACTTTGCAGTCAATCAAGATCAATATACAGTGAATCCAAATGATTTACTGGCATTAGTGGTTCACGACAGTTGCCTATACATCGAAGAAAAAGAAGAAATCTAAAGTGAAGATTTAAAGACATTGTTGTATATATATATGCATATTATTAATAAACAAATTCACAAACATTTTTTATGCACTTTACTCTTAGGGCACTGAAATCAATACTGTATAGGTCTGAGAGGATATTTCCACTTGAAGTCGTTCAGACGTGGATTGTCACTATAAATGTGGAGAAACTGCTTGTAAGTATAGCTGCGACATCGGAACACAAAATATAGTAGGGCATGGAAGCCACAGCTTTTAGTCGTTAGATCCTGCACCCTCTTCCGATTTTGAATAATAGTTTTCCCACTGCTCTCAATATAGTTGCTGATGTGGGGTGTGTAGAATGTATAGGGTAGACCAAGAGGATCAAAAAATTCAATCGTCTTCATTGTTTGAAAGACGCACAGCCAATGACCCGTCAGCGCAGTCGACGGACTGCTATTAACAATAATTAAGGTATTGTTGACACTTTGAATATTTCCAAGAAATTCAGAGGGTAGACAGTGGGATTTGTACTGGGAGATGTAGGGGTCCATATTAAATACATTGATTATTTGACTAGTGTTCATGGTGCCAAGTCTAGTAGAACACTGCCTTCGGGAGTGATTTCCCAATAGGTTTCATATTGATTTAGTGAGATTAGTGCAATACTCTCAGCCAATGGGTCGGCAAATGTACACTCTAAACGCACACTCCCCGTACGTACTATACTCATTTCCTGTATGCCAGACAAATCCAGAACAATGATACCATGTGTTTTAGCAAACATATCTTCGGTTATACCATTTTCAAATAGTTGTGAGTCATGATCTATGGTTTGTATGATCAACCTGAACAAAGTTCTATAGGATTTATCAACGGATAGACTGTTGAGGGGGATGCCATTTACTTTGGACACAAGAGATGAAAGTCCAAAGATTTCAAATTTATATGGAAATCCAGTACATGATCCTATTGCACTATCGCTCTTCACAAATGCCAAAGCGAGTTTTGACGGAATTTCGCCATTGATAAAGGATGAATCGGTGAAGGTGCGTGAGCCCATGGCAATATGACGTTGATTGGTGATTGTATGAGGAACAAGTAGTTTAATTATTCCCATTGGCTCTCAGTTTTTCCACAGCCAAAGCAACAGAACTCATGACCTGTTGTTTGCGTACATGAAGTATTGCCGAGGTGAGGGAGAGACTTACATCAGGATTGGCAGCAAGTTATTTTCTCAATATGAAATTGGATGGTGCAGGCGTTAGTTTTATATCCACTTTAACATTGGGCGGCAGCCATTGGGGTATACTAAATATGTCATGATATATTTTTCCAACTAGATGTAATTCACTAGTTGTAGCATTTTTAAGTGCATCTGTACTATCAGTATTAGTAATATATTCATATCCATTGGAGGTGCCTCTCAATTCCTGTTATGACTTGGGTGTCATCAGCATGAGTTGCATATAGCTTGTATAATTTGAGAGATTGTTGCTTGTGCTCACTAGCGTGCCATTGATGTAGACGCTAATTTGACGAAATACATTATGTAATATACAATTTTCATAGGATATTCCATCGGCCCGAATTGGAATTGTATTATCGGATTTCCGGACTTTCATTCGTAAATCTATAAATATTGAAGACATGTCCATAAAGTAGTCTTCATTGGAATAAATTTGAAAGTGGATATTATCGGAGAGGGGTTGTTGTGGATAAAAGTGTTCATAGTATCCATGCTTGACACTCACATCAACATTTTCAGCATTGAATAGATTCAATGAGGTGGTGATTGAAGGTTGAGAATCCTTATGCGGCAGGTAGGACATCTTAAGAGAAGAAATCTAGTTTTGATCTAACAATTCTCTTCCCGGTGCTTCTTCTTCTGTTTACACTACGTTTCGACTTTTTCCTTTTTTTCTTTGACAAGAGGGATGATGTCTTTCGTTTCCGACCTGAGTGGAGACTGATGAGTGATGCATTGTTTCCCGACCTTTTTAAGCCTTTACCATTTTGTTTTAATCTCTCGCCAAGAGTTCACGCACTGGACCTAGGATTTTCCGTAGCACTTTTTTTAAAATCCTTGCCAGAGCTCCAATCGTATAGTGTAGAGGATGCAAAATCTATCGCAGCCGGTACAAGATATTTTCTAGCCAGTGGTAGTGAAGAACGAAACAGCTTAGCAAACCATCTGCCAAGACCATAGCCAGACATTGACGAGCGACCTTTGTAATAGTCCAATCCATTACCATGTTGTCCTGGGTCAAGAGTATTAACATAGCATTCAATATCAGGACAAGTGAATACCACTTTTCTATTAGACATGTTGCTGTTGAATGATGGGGCGGAAATGGCATGTTATTACAGCGAAACCTTTCGAAATGGCTATGGGATCACCTAATTCAGTTCTTAGTGTTAACTGACAGAGTTCCAAATAAGAAGTGTTTACGGGAATATACTGAAGATGCTTTATCTTGTAGTGGTGAATATGTTCTTGATTGGTTTTTAGTTCAAGAACACGTCGGAGGGGAACATTTGAATTACCAACCCGAGATTTTTCAACAAATGAGGCGTAGGGAAATATACAAGTGTCTGTGGAGAAGGCAGGCGGGTAGTCAGCAAAATTGAAATTGGTTTTTCCGGAACTTTTACCATTGATTATATTGAGTTTAAAGCCAAGAACATCTTTTAGATTATCATTGAGAATAACCTTTTCACTGGCAATAGGTAAACTAATGTAGATCTTACCCTCCTCCTTTGAATATTTGAAATGAAAAGCTCCTTTTTTACGAGCGGAAATTCTTTTATTAATAGAACGACATAAATCATTTATACAGGTGAGTTCCTCGTAGGGTAATTCAATATATGGATAATCCATCCGATTGATTTTTTGATTTTGTTCTGGATTACTTGAGGGTGGTTGTGGCCAATCATAGGATGTAATTTTTATATAATATTTACGATTTTTTCTCAAGATTCCTTAGGTATTTTTGAGGATGCAGGCGACAAGACTCACTTCATACTGTCCGTCAAATTTGATGGTGGGGGAAAGTTTCGTCCAAAAATCACCTGTTCTATTCAAGCTATTGTATAGAGGATCGGAAACATTGGACATGAAAGTCACATAGAAATCATTGGGCATTGTTAATGTCTTCAGCACTGACCCAAGAATCAAAATCTGAGTTGTATCCTAGCCAGCGAACAAGCAACTGTCTCTTGCCCCTACGAGTACGACTCTTTAATATCTTTTCAATTTGATAAATTTCGCTAGTGTTTCTAATTTTTTGCAGTTCATATTCATAAAAACCGCCGAGAATCTCATCATCTTTGATGTCTCGCAGTCGATAGGTTGCGGGCTCGGTGTCCAGGATTTTGGACACTTTAAAAAGTTCGGTGCTCCATAAATAATTCCCCTTTTAAAAAATATTGGTGGTTCTATTAATTCTAAAAGTATCACCAACATTGAATTTCTTCTTCATTTTTCTTCTCATTGCCATTGGAGTATTGCTTTAGAAAAGCATCAAATGTATTTTCATTGTAGTGAACATCCCGAGGGCTTGAGTTGGACAGAGATCGATGAGGTCGATGATTGTATATCTGCATGATTTTTTCTAAATCATGAATAAAAGCCGGTGTATTTTTCAGGCTAAAATATCTTGAAATTAATAGACGAATTGTTCTTATTAATCGTTGAGGCAATGCAGCCTTTATCAGGCTGTGTCAATAATAAAGTGTTGTATTATATTTCAATAGAACCTTTTGCACATGGGGATTAACAAATTCACTACCACGGTCCGATTGAATTTTTCTATACGAATCCTGTTCAAGAATACTTTCAATGGCCCGAGCAACTTCAATACCTCTCTTTGATTGTATTGGAATGGCATAGACATAGCGACTAAAGATACTTATTGCCACCAGAACATATTTGTAGGGCGCATTGTGAAGCCGTTGAATTGCATTTAGAGTTAGGAGATCCGTTTGCATTATATGCGGAGGAAAAAAGGCTTTAGTTTGTTGATATTGTTTGCCACGAAGCCTGTGATTCCAATGTAGTGTGTGGATCGGTTCATTTTCTAGATAATCTTTTGCTTTTTTCAATGTGCTGTCAGAGACAACTTTAGAAAGCGTTTTGGGAGAACTTAAACTTCCTGCTTCACCAATATTTTCATAGACACCTTTCAGAACTTCATCCATTTTGAACGCAAACACGTAGTGTAATGTCTACTCCCCTTTTACAAACTGGTGGGTGAATTAATTCGTCTTCACTTTTGACTAGCAACCAAAGGTGTTGTAAATTCATTGCTGCTGCTGCTGATAGTATTTTCAAATATTGAATCTTCTACTTCTTTTTTAAATGAGGTTGGTGGCGCTGGTGTGGTGGGGGACTATATTCTCTTAGTTTCTTTAGAATTTGCTTATTGCCAATAAGACTTTTGGGAAAGTTTGATGCACTTAGAAAGGTGTATAGATTATTGTCAAAGGATAAAAGTCCTTCACGATTCGTCACCATATCACAAATTAAATCAACTAGATTATAACTTTTTCCCTGAATTATAATTCGTTTCCCTGTGCTGTCGACTTGAACTTGTTCACCAGTTTCCAACATGAGATATGATAATACTCTTTTACTCTGTTCACAATAGGTGAGTGGCAATAGGTTTCCAATTTTTGATACAATTGAATTCAATTCCTTCTCCTTTGATGCTGCTGCAGAATCTTGAGATGTTTCCTGTTTAGAGGGATCAGTGGCGGCGTCGGTGGGTCTCTCACGATAAGGTTTATGTTTGTCCACACGTCGCAATGCATCTTGAAGTAAAAGCAGTTTTTAGTCATCGGCAATATTCTCATCATTAATGAATTTGCTTAGATTGTCTTCAAAATGTTCGACGGGCGAGAGGATAAGTTCAAATGGTGTCAATTTATAGGGTTTTGCCATTATCTTTCTAAATAAAACTGTTTACAAGTCCTGCAATTATTGGCAGTAAAAGTGTGAAAAAGCTACCGCCCGCTTGAAGGAGCCATTTTCTTTAAAAATATTTTCCCTTATTTTTAAAATCCAAGGCGCGTACAGTGTAACGATGTTGCTTTGTCTGTTGTCTAACACCTTCTGGCAGTTGAACATTGCGCTCAGTTAAATTTAAAAAGAGTTCAGATATTAGATTAATGAAATCATTGTCAACACCGTGTTTGAGTATGGCCTTCCTAAGCAAGGTTTTTGAAATGCTTAAAACGAAAAATAAATGTCGTTGTTCGTGTAGTTTCTTCAGTGTCATAACGCCAACTATTAGTCTTTTCTACTGTTCACCGGAAGATATACTGTAATTTCATTGTCGAAAATGTCGGTGACTACACGTAGATCCTCCGGCGTGCTCTGATTAAGATCTAGCAAAATGTAACCGTAGGGTTTATTAGTCACCTGTGCGTACGCTGACAACAGAAATTTTGGAGTGCCGGGGTATATCTGTTTATTGAGAGTTATGAACGAGCTAGAATCACGAACGACTCGATAGATAATATAGATGGTGCAATTCAAAGCAAGGGTTCGCATACATTTGTTCTGATGAAACAGATTGTCTAGAACTAGGGTTATGGAAATGTGTTCATGATGGGAGCGAACGGTGAACAGTTGTAGCATTTCCTGTGAGAACTGTTCAATGGATTCAGCCAAATCATCAATAATCAGCCACGAGTTCGATTCAATACTATTGAAAACATCAAGTCCTCGTATGAATTGTGTTAGTTTGCCCGTTGCAACTGCTTTTAAACGATAATAGGACCCCTGCCAAATACTATAGCACTAGTACATTTTTTCGATTGTTCCACAAGTATTTTGTGACAATCTTGATTTATTTCAGACAAAATTATTCTTTTGCCCGACATTGAGGGACCACACAGAAACGATCTGAAGGGTGTTTTAAATTGATACATGCTGTTGACAACAGTCGGACTACAACTAACTGTAAATCATAAGTGTCCAATGAATAAGTGGTAGTAGTTATAATTTTCCCATAGATCGATCTACGTTAACAAGAACAACAAAAACAATATTTTCATGGCCATTTATTTGCAATATGAAAACTCTGTTTGTTCGACATGAACAACATAAACATAACACTTTTTCAACAAGAACCTGACAATATTTCATGGTCAACATGAAAGCTCTATTTGTTCGACATGAACAATGATAAAAATGACACTTTATGTACAATAAAAATAAAAACACTTTTGTCCATCAGGAGCAAGAACACTTATTGTATTTAAACACTTTTCTGTACAACAACATCAACGCTTTTCTGTACAACAACAACAACAAAAACACTTGGAACATGAACTAGCGCAGTTTAACATTATGAATTTAAAAGTCCCCCCCCCCTCCGGGGCCTTGGGGGCAAAGGCCGGCCGCGGGCGGGACCCCCATCCCCCCTGGGTGGCCGCGGGCGGCCCCCCCCCAGGGCCAGTCACGGGGAGGGCCCCCCCACCCCCGGGGCCGCGGTGGAAAAAACTGTACACAATAGTTGTCGTCACTGCTACAGGTTAGGTTGGGTCAGTGGTGGTTAGATTGGGTTAGATGAGGTCAGTAGTTAATTTATGAACGGGTTAGAGCATTTAATTTATGAACGGGTTAGAGCATTTAATTTATGAACAGGTTGTTGGTTAGTTAGTTTATGAGCAGGTTAGTTGGTTAGGTTAATTTATCCAGACCAAGTTGATTGCGATAGTCTATGCATTCAACTCGGTCTGAAATACGATAGTAGCCATGAGGCAGAACACTCACACCATTCTCGAGCACATAGACTATGTCGGATATACATGACATTGCATTTTTTTCCACTCTCACAATATAATTTCTATACTGTAGAGAGCGAATTGCAAGCACTTGTGCTCTTGGCAATAGGCTACTTTCTACACAATCTCTGTACACGCTCATGTGGAAATTTCTCTTTACAAAGTTTATAGGCACCCCTTTACACGCATGCTTTTGATCCCTACTATGAGTTTCAACGCAATAAACTTTAGGGCCCGGGAACACCCCCCGGGATATCAAATCACTCCCCGTCTCTGATTTTAACATTAATAGTTGGTTGGGGGCTTGACGTTTCACCAACTTGGGGTAGAGGGACGGATTCCAGTTGGTGAAATCCATCCGCGAGCTGATGTGTTCCCCCTTTTCTAGATCACCCAATAAATCTTCGGTCCCATTTACCTTTAACAACAGAGAATCTGTATCCCCATAGAAAACTTGAACCTCCCCCTCCCATGGCATTGGCAACTTGCACAAATTGTAAAAAAACGACAACATGAGCTTTTTGGAAATTTCTAGTACTGAACTGCCTCCCGCTATATTCTTGTTCAGTACCACATTTCTCTTTTTCCTGTGTAGAAGAACCATGCCAGCCTCTTTGCTCGTGAACGATGTAGAATTAGGATCGGCAATAATTTGTGCACCCTCTAGAGGGTCAGTCACAACGTCGCAGCGAGATCTGTTACGTACGCTTTCACACATTTTGCCAAACGCTGAATTTAGAATGAGTTTGTACATTTCTTTCTCTACCTTGGAGTTTGCCCTAGAGCGTTTATCAACAAAAGTGTCGATAAAGTTTTCAAATAAGGTTTCTGATTGAACTGCAGGACCCTATGTATTTTGGTGATCTTGAAACCATTGTTCACCATCCAGTGCAAAAGCACATGATGAACAACGATATTCTCTTTAAGGTCCAAATCTGCTATCAGTTTTTGCTTAAAGGGAATCAAGTTCATCCTCATAACCTGACCAAATGATCGATTTTAGGGGATCGGTGAGTCCCTGGTCACTAGTCGATTTATACAGGGAAAAACAAAATCTTTGACGGAGTCGTGAAGCGCCAGAGGAATGTGCCCGTCAATTTCAAAGAACCATCCATGTGACCCATTGTCCTCGACGGTGGTATTGTCGGGGAAATCACAAGGATTCTCAAGCCATTGATAGTTCCCACACGGCAAAGAGTAGTGGGACATTGCCGATGAGTACAACGAGCTCATGTCCAAGAACACTGCATTTGACATTGCACCGGTGCTTTGTCCGCTCGGATCGGTTGACAAGACGCGTCCCCGTGAAAAACATACCCTCCCCTCATTGAACGCTCTACAAAAAGGTGCTGATCTACATCTGTGATTAGGCCTATTTCCTCCCTACTAATTTTTAAAATCAAATCCATCACTAAATGGGGTGTAGAAAAATAGTAGCCTATATCTAACCCGAACTCTGAATAAATTTGGTCTGTGTTCTTACAGACTATATCCAACAGAGTTAAAACGTCACTGGCCAAGTACAGTTTACAATAATCCCACCCATTTTTACCATTCCCCTTAGACCACACCTTCTTGGCAAACTCATACTCCTCGGCTGTGCATTCACTGTTGGTCAGTGAATTGTGAAAAGCTTCAATTGGAGGTAGTTTTACCTCGCTTAAGCGAGCGCCAGAACCGTAATAGTCGTATGCATATACACCTTTGCAGGTTAATAGGTCATACATTTCACTGTCTGGAAAGTACTGTTTAAGCAAGGGAAAGCTATCAAAATTATCATTTTTCTGCACTTGAATCAATTGACTCAATGCCTTAGGAAAAATACTAAAAGAATCTAAAAACCTGATTTTATTCCAACACTTATGCCCATTATCCACTACCTGCCATTTCAGCTTGAGAAGCAACAACTTCTCGGCCGATTTGGGAATAATGTTATAGATAAATGAATTATTTACCCATGGACTATCTACTCCCCCTCCCTCCCTGTGCATACGTGCCAGTGCCGGTAAAATAAATTTTAAGTCGTAATTTGAGTTGTGAATAAAAACAGAGATAAAAAACTGTTGGCTAACATTTAAATTACACGATTGATGCGCTACCCCTCTAAAATTACTACCCCCAGATGATATTTCCTGCCACAGGTGATTATGGTCTCTGACTTTCCCCCTCCCCCCTCGTGTCCCGTTAGTCCCTTTATTCCCCTCTTCAAAATCCCCCTTACAAACTCAACATATTTTTTGATTTTTAATCACGAGACGATCCTCTGCAGACAGAACCATAGGGTAATGGGTGTTTCTCACACGAGAAATAACACCATTAGCTGTGCTAATTAGTTTAGTCAGTGCCTTGATCATGAACTCCCCTCCTCCAACGTTTGTTCTATTTTTAAAAACTGCATGGTGTTAGAACTATCTCTTTGGGCATGGGAATAGGAAACTGCAATAGCTTGATGTTCTTTGATTCGGTTTGGAAATCGAGGATCATTCACCTCCACCAGCTTAGCTTCACAGTTCAAAGATATTTTGTTGCACTGGAGGAGGGTGTTTTGAAAATTTTTAAAGCGTAAAATGGACCTATCCCCTGAAACCGTTTCCACTGTCTGGTAGCCATGCCGTCTAGTGTCTCATATGATTTTGCAACTTTAATTCAGTCCAAAATCTAGAGAGACATGTAGGAAAGTAGGAACGTACCCCCCGCCCCTTTTTACCCTCCCCGAGAACTCTACTAATGTCTGTAATAGGATTAAAATGGCCAATTGAATTGGCAAGGTCACTAGATGGTGGTGTATACAACAACCAAACCCAGTGTTTGACTAATTCAATTGACGGGCCCCTTACAAGGAAAACCACCCCCTTCTTTTTAGAACGAACCCCATCTTCAAATTCAGTTTTAAACTGAACCACAGTAACGCCGATATTTAAGTGGGCATTAGCCCTTTCAAAAATATCAATGGATCTTAGCGTTACTTGGTATTTTCCTTCTAAACAGGAAAAATATACAATGGGAAAATTGGACCCGTCCATCCCATGTACAGCCCAATCGTCTAAATTCGTCTTGGTAGCTTCATCTGCTAGAGGCTGAAATGCTGATATGAGGAAAGCGTACTTGAAACACTTTTGACCTGTTTCAAAACAGATCCGCTGGACACCACGACAACCTACTAGATCTGGATTATATTTTAAAACTGTATCCCTATCATACCCCCCACCTGCCCCCCCCTCTTAAAATAAAATCTTTCTTAAATTTACAAATATTTACACTTAAATTTTCAATAAATAAAACTACAGACCCACTACCGTTTTCGTTATAGTTCTCAAGATGCGCAATAATTTGTCCCACCCACTCGCTAAAAACACTTTAAAAAGTTTCTGAATTCGGATAAATCACGCGCATCTCGGACCGTATATAATGATGATAAACTTCACTTTTCCCCTCATTTAAATAAAAAACCTTCAAAAGAATAGAAACCTCAATTGAATCCCTACCTCCCCACAACTGAATTTGGTTCTCCAGTAGTGCACGAATTTTATCTACATAGTCATGCACAATTTCTACAGGGTCAAACACAAAATTACCACACAAAAGCGAATTAAAAGGATCACCAAAAGTCACAGTGTACACAGCTATTGTACTTAAAATTGAGTTTGAGAGCTGTAAGTCAGGAAATTTTGTAAATTGCTTGTTACCCCCCTCCCCCTCTTTTATATTATCAACAACCCTCCCCCATTGTTCAATATTTGGGGTATGTGAATGCTCCACTTCAGTGGTTTGAAGTGGGGAAATGTAATCATTGGGGGGAAGGTTCCCAGTTAATTCGTTTGTAAAATCCTCCAAAAGCTGTAGTGTGTTAGGACTTAAGTCCTCCTGCCCAACTGCGCTATAATCTACATTAAAATAATCAACTAAAAACTCATCAATATTTAACGATGACGACGATATTTCCAGTGAATTGTTGGAGAGGCCCTCTCCTTCACCAACTGATGAGGATGATGATGATGATGATGACGACGAGCATTGAACCAATGGTCCAACCTATAAATGAAAAATAGCTTATTTTCAAAGTGTTCAAATCACCCCTACTGTTCTTAAAATTTGGAATAATATTTATGTATTATTTAAAAAATGCTTAGTAGTAGTAGTAGCAGAAGCAGTATGCCCATAGTAGCATTTGGTTAATTCACTGTTCCCCCCACACTCCACTATCGATATTCTGAAAGTTCCAATTTCCAACTTAATATAAGATCTTTACAATCTAAAACGTCACTTTACATAGAAGTTGTAATTTGATATTGTTCAAAAAAAAGCTTATTTTCAAAGTGTTCAAATCAGCCCTACTGTTTTTTTTGTTTTTTTTTGGATTAGAGGCCATCGCGGCGCTTCCCGTGGTACTTCCCAAGGCGCGCAGCGCTTCCAGCAGCGCTTCAGGCGGCACTTCTGGGACCCACCGGTGCTTCCTGGCCACCATGGCGCAAAAATCTATCTTTTTCATAGCGAATTCCCGGTTCCCATACTTTTCACGTGCAGAAACAGTTTTGTTTTTCATTTTGCTGGTGATAGAATTGAGGCATGTCCCCCCCTTTCAGCAATGTCTTAAATAGCAATTATTATTTTTGGGGGTATAACATGTTTTGCTCTTACATATAGAATTCCAATGTCCTAAATATCTATCGTTAATTTTGCAGACAATTTCGCTATTTTCTTGGCCAAACAACAGAATTACATAAAAGCATTGAAAACCTAGACTTGACTAAAACCGCTAATGATAGAACTAAACAGGAAAAGGGGTGGAACAGATCTGTTTATATGCACGTGCGGAGCTTTATGCCAAAAATCAAGACTATAATATTCAAGGTGAAAAATAGCATGTTGAGTTTCAAACTGTGAGATACCGGTAAACTATGAAATAAGCTAAAAATATAATTATGAGATATCGAAAAGATAGCAATAGGGGGGGAACAAAGAAAATAGCAAAGATTAGAAAGAGTGGTTTCTGTGACATGCCAAAAAATTAAATGATATGTAGATCTCTCAGGGAGGGGGGAGCATAGAAATTTTAAACAATAGGTGTGAGATTATAGAGAAAATAATATTTTAATATCTCTGAGACAAGTTTATATTGGGTTGAAAAATAGTTTTGTTTTTAGATAGGTAAGAAAAAATGCTCACATTTGCAAATCCTGGCTGCACTTGGGTGCCCGAAGGCCCGGGCGAAGCATGCTGTAGCATCGGCGGACCTTGTGTTAGTGGGGCAGCTCTTAAAGGCCCAGGCAACACATGATGGTGGGCGGACGGGCCGACGTTGTTAATTTCTTGTGCAGATTGGGCTGCGGCTTGTGCAGTAGGACCAGTGATGGTACGGACTTGTGCAGTCGAGCCAGTGATGTCATGGGCTTGCACAAATGGCTGCACTTTGGCAGGCAGCGTGGAACTGGGGGGTTTTGGCCAACTGCCATGTTGAACAACTGTTGCATGGGTTTTACTTTTACCCCGTGCTCTCTTACTGGGAGGTGGGGCACATTCTTCATCATTGTCCTTAAAGAAGAGAAAAAATTTAGTATAGAAAATAATTTCATCCTTTTTTTTAAAGAAGGAAAATTAGTACCCCCTTCTACAGAATTTATTGTCAGACATAATTTGTCTAGAAAAGCATTTATCTCAAAGAAGCCCCCTCCTCCACCATTTTTCAGCAAAGCAAAAAGTAAAAATGTATAAAGGTTTACCCTCTCATTGAGTTAATCTTGCGTTTTTTTTTGCAAGCGCAATGTAGATCAATAAAGAATATATCTTACTACCTTTTATTCAAATACTATAGTTAAAATCGCTAAAATATCAAAGAGAAATGGTTTGACACTGAAGTAGAAAACAATTATGATAAAAACAATTATCTTTTCATTTCTATGTTGTCACCATTAAAAGCGTTAACCCATTCCCCAACAAATATCCTGGATTCAAAATTGACCCTCTCCCCCTAAATTTTGGAAAATTAAGCTGTCCCTAGGTTTACCCTCTCATTGAGTTAATCTTGCGTAACTATTCAATAATCTCTTTTAACTTTGTAGACAATTTGTTCCCCTTTTTTTCAGACATCATTGAAATACGCACACAAGCCTAATTAACTGTAATCTATCTTTCCACAGGGAATGTTGTTTATGTAAATCTCCCCTCTTGTCGAAGATTCACAAGCGGCTTTTACCGCAAAGTAGAGCCAGTTCATTTTTATAATTTTATACACATCAAGGAGAAAAGACAATTTTGAGTAATAACTTCAATTGAATGAATCAAATGGTGATGAATGGTGGAAAACGAGGGAGGTAGGATGAGGTTTACGTAATGGAAAAAAAGTGTATATTTTCAAGCAATGTATAAAGAATTTTTTTTTTTTTGGGGGGGGGGGGGTATACCCTGAATATACTGGAGGGGGACCAAGGAAAATAATTTTATTTTGAAAATAAAAATGTACTAAAACATAACTTACATTGCAAATTGTGGCCGTCAATGCTTCAAACTCATTAAGATATCCATTCTTGTGTCATCAACTATGTCAAAATACTTTCTGATAATTTAATTACAATGCATGCCCGTTATATACGAAATCTCAAGGGTGGATTGTTATGTAACGGGGAAAATCCTATGTAAGCAAGCCTCTGATTGGCTGAGAAGGGATATGTATCCGACTCGCTGATTGGATGAGAAAGAAACACGTGATCTAACTGTTTCCTATTCCGTTAGGTCTTGCGTGCACATGACCAAAACAACAACAAGATCTTGAAGGAAGTGTCATTGACCCTATCCCCGTTAGACTCAATAATCCATCAAAGTGAGAAAAATACTGTTTTTCCATTCTCACTGACAAAAACCATAAAACAGACATAAATTACTGTTGACATCCGAGAAAAACATCAAATAAATTAACCAGGACACATAGCCGTAAAAGAAACAACCATAAATGTGAGAAAACTCCTATTTTTTCAAGTGAAAAAAATTCAGTTTGTTCATTCTCACTGACAAAAACCATAAAACAGACATGAATTGCTGTTGACATCCATGAAAAACATCAAATAAATTGACCGACACTCATAACATTCCAAGAAACAATCATAAATGTGAGAAAATTCCTGTTTTTTTCATTCTCACTGACAAAAACCATAAAAACAGACATAAATTATGTAAAAAAAGTTGTAGGTGGCAGCAGGGGTGAGGGGTGGGAGTTATAGGGTCATCTCTACTCTCCTCCTCTATCCAAATCTATTCAAAAAAGCCGCCCTCTTTAGAACCATCCAAAAAGTTTCCATTTCCCTTGAATCTTTCCTTTCGACATCCTCCCACCCCATTCGGGGACGATATGCTTTTCGTTTAGCTCTAGACAATTGACCGACAAGGATGATCTTTGGCACTCTATTTTCCTTCACCCGCAGAACGTATCCTAGTCATCTCAGACTTTTCCTCGTCATAGCCCTAGAAAGCAGAATTGAACCACAGTTTTCGCATAGCTTACTGTTTGAGATACAGCCAGTCAGCCAGATGCCCTTGGCGATTTCTCAAGAAACATCTAGCGAATCCTCTTTCGCTTTTTGGAGCGACCATCCTTCAAAACCATAACTGACCACTGTCATCACTGTAGCTTCCAACAATCTAATTTCGGTTGCAAACTTATCTTCCTATTCCTACGAACTTTTATCAACTAGAAAAAAGCACTCTGGCCCTTGGCTATTCTACTCTTAATGTCTTCACTGCGCCCTTCATCTTTACTAATAATACTACATTGATAAGTGAAGCTGTCCACTTGATCGATATTCTCATTGCCAAAATCACCTTTTCACCTTCACTTATTCCTAGTCTTAACAACTTAGTCTTCTTAATATTAATTTTAAAACTTGTTCTTGCACTCTGAACTCGCAAAATCTTTAAAAGTTCATTTATTTTGCTAACATTTTCATCTAGGATGCTTAAATCATGAGCATAATCTAAGTCTATGAAAGTCTGGAAGATATGTGACGGAGCTTCTCTCGGTCCCTGGCACTTGGCATGCGGGAGGCTTGTATATATGTGATTCACACTGTCGATTGTCTTCTAACTGCAGATTAATGTTAACTTCTTTTTTGGCATTTTTCCCAGTAATTATTTTCGTTGTAATTACGTTATTACATAATTCAGTAGCAAACAGGCGTGTTCCATTACATATACCCATTGAAATATCAAAATTACGTATAAGCATGACTATTGTGTTATTCCTTAGTTTTTAGTCATGGGGTGACAAATCTGCAATCTCAATTGAATTAAGAAATTCCGATGCGAATTCAATTCCTCTTTCATTTTTATTCCTGACAAAATTATAATTTTATAGGATTTGAATTTCCCTGTGAGGCGATGGACAATATTCATATTTATTTTACTTACTTCTTTGTTGAGCCGTACTAAATAACGCATTCCTTCCTTCAATTGTAATTTTGATTTGCAAGGCAATCTCCATATGCTTCCTCAATTTTATTACCACTGGAAATCCAATCTTCAGATAATTCGATTTCATTGAAGTCATTTTTGAGAAGACTTCCATTTCCCAGGTCCAGGATGTACTTTGCGAATGCTTCTTGTTCAAGATCGACACATATACCTTTTTTTAGGAATTTTTTTTTTAATACTTCCAGATATAACTTTTTTATTTGACAAATCGAGTGCTTTACAACAGTTGCTTCGGAATTGAACAGGTAAGCACAGACCAAAATCACCTCCAGTACCAAGAATTGTCCCTCCAAATGGCTCCAAAGTTTAAATTTGAAATCAACTACAAAAACTGATCCATATTTTGTAAATTACACTTTGGTAGCATCAGTACCTCATCCAGGAAACATTTGAACCAGGTTTTATGCTGGAAACTGAACCATACGAAAGCGGAATTTTCAAACCAAATGTCTTGTGTGTTGTTTGTCCAAAAGGCAATAGAGGTTTCATATACAAAGGTTTCACCAGCATCGCCTGGTCCGTCAATGAAAAATCCAGTATAGTTAAAATCAGTGGAAGCCCGTAAATTTTTGTTCACAGTTTCAAAATATTTTCCATGCAGAAGCCGATACATTCGTTCTCCGATAGCAGATGGCTGAAAAGAATTTAGAACGTCCATATTTTAGTCTTCTCCTTAAATGTCAATGTCGTTCATACCATGTCATTGCACCCAAAAACTATAATTTCGACCTTCTTTTGCAATCGTATTTAACTTGGATGTTAGGAACAGCACGTTTGAATGAAGTATCCACAGATATATTATTTCGGTAGTCTCAAACATGGTAATCTAAGCAACAAAAATGTATTTCACTTAAACATTTCACATAGATCTCCTTATACATACAAGAAAAAAGGTTTACAATAGCTCTGATCTGTTAAATGTATTTTGCGAGATCTTTTTATGCCTTTTAGTGCATTCAAGCACGGGAAATTGTTCTTAATTATAATTAATAGTGTTTGATTAAGCTTTATTTTGGGAATCGGTTACTAAACTATAATTATTCCTAACCATACAATAAAAAGGGTAGGACAGTGACAGTGCAATGACACTCTTTTTTAAAGAAAAAGGAAAAAAAAGTTTAGATTTTAAAAATCATTATAAATTTGAAGTTTTATGTAAAATCATAAATTTCGATTTCAAAATCTTTTTTGAAATAACATTTGTTTTTGGTAGGGGGTGAATTTGTGCAGGGAGAAACTAAACAAATTTCATAATTAAAAATAAACGAGATTTGCCTCAATGGTTTTGGCGAGAATTTCATCCCAAAAGGTCTGTCCAATCCTTAGATATAAAAAATGGCTGGTGGGGAATCCCCTTACTTGTGGTCCCGGCCCATATTAGCTCAATATCATTGCTGTTCGGGGGTATAGCCCAAATTCATTCATAAAAAAGTTTATTGTCATTGATCTGGGAGTTCATTCAGCTAATTTTAAATTCAAAATCACGTACCTTAAGGGCGCAGCAAGCAAAACCTCTTTGGGTTTTTCTGCTAAAGTCGCTCCTTACTTACGGTTGGTTACCACAAACTGTTTGACATATCCTTTAAGTTCACTTATCAAGGGGCTGGAAGAGAGTATGCAAGATAGAAGATTGCAAACCTGCGGCCAAAGCACCAAGGACAGTAAAAATGAAATGTGATTATTTAAATCGATTCAGTGGAAACATGTAGTACTATATTTGTCTTCAAACATTAGACAAATCTGAGAACTCCATTTTTAATGAAAAAAGACTTCAAATACCTTCATGCAGTTTTTAGCGAGCGCTAAGTTTGAAAATAAGGAACGTGTGTGAAAAATCTGCAGAAAATGAACGAAAAAAATATTATCATAAAGCTCTAGAAAGTGTAAATATTGTAGCAAAAGATAAATGAAATTCTTTCATTGCGCAATGTTTCTTCAAAACGCAGTTTTCACTTGCTAAGGAGGCTGGGAGAGGAGCGTACAACAGGAAGGATTTTGTACCTCTTTTTAAGGGTATTTGACTATGGAGACTACAAGAGTAGCCTAATTATGCTTTCCTGCCTTTACACTTCAGAAATTGCACCAAAAAGGGTCTTTTTGATGCCATATGGCACTTAACGATGGAGTTATTAAGACAAATCTATAAGGAGCACGTAGATATGACTAGACACGGGAGGGGAGTATTTTTTCGGGGGTGTCATACACAAAAAAAGACAACTTCAAAATGCATCAATATTTGTTTATATTTTTTTGTTACATTTTTACGAGTCAGACACAAAGTTTCGGGGGGGGAGGGGTCAAACCCGTTACCCCTCCACATGGATACGGCCTTGCCTATGAACCCACTTTTGATCCTTAAGCTTATTTGTACTGCGTTCAAAGGTTACAAAGCTTTTATTTTATGGCACCGATTTTGCAGCTTTATTATGAAAGAATTGATACTATTTTTGAAATAAATTAATTAAGTTTCTTTAGCTTACAGTTCTATATTTAGCTTATTCAGCTGATCTAAGGTGTCAGGAAAACAAGCTACTCTTCGGATTCAGGTCTCATCATTAGCGTCTCAGAAGCTCGTGTTTTCCTTTTATTTTCTAAGAAGTATTTTATTTATTTTTAATATACATTAAAATTATATACAACATATACATTTGATAACCAGTATACAGGGGTGTAGAAAAGAACTTCGGAATCAGAGTTCGTGCAACGCAGAGCTCTTTGAAGAGGCCAGTATTAAGAGCACTATATTTCATATGTGTTGTACCCCACCCCGGGTTATTGGTCAGTTGAAATAACAAAAAAAAACATTGGGTGAGGTAATATCTTCAAAATTACGAAGCGCTAGCACTTATAAACAAACATTTATCAACAGTTTGTGGTAACGAACTGTAAGTAAGGAGCGACACGGCTCAATAGTAACCGAAACTCTAAAAAACGGAATATTGATACCAATAGATATATCAAAAGAATGAAATTTTTATGCTGATTTCAATTATATAAGTTTCATGATGTTTAGTCTTACCCATCCAAACTTACGCGCCTGATAAAATTTGCCTTATTTTGGAAAAATTAGAAAACAGCCCCTAAAAGTCATAGAACTTTAATGAAAATGACACCGTCAGATTCAGCGTATCCCAGGACCCTACTATAGAAATTTTAAGCTCCTATCTGCAGAAATGTGGAATTTTGTATTTTTTGCCAGAAGAAAGATCACGGGTGCGTGTTTATTTGTTTTTGTTTTTTTTTCCAGGGTTGATCGTATCTATCCAGTAGTCCTAGAATATCGTGAGAGAGCTCATTCGGACGGAAATCAAAAGTTCTAGTGCCCTTTTTAAGTGACCAAAAAAATTGGAGGGCAAGTTGGCCCCCTCCCACGCTCATTTTTTTTCCTGAAGTAACCCAATCAAAATTTTGAGATAACCATTTTGTTCAGCATAGTCGAAAATCTAATTAATAAGTTTTTGAGGATGACAATCCCCCAAAGTTCCTGGGGGAAGGGCTGCAAGTTATAAACTTTGCCCATTGTTTACATATAGTTTGGGTTATTGGGAAGCATACAGCTGTTTTCAGGAGTATTTTTTTTTTGGTGGGGGGAGGGGG
>NC_142814.1:23849671-23969671 GCF_049724085.1 Artemia sp. Qi Xiang Cuo | reverse complement strand
TTTTCTTGTCACAAGTCAACAAGCACAATTTGACATAAAGGGCTTTGCTTAAGTCAGATTTCTTCAATAGCAGGAACTGATAGCTCCACTGAAAATATTTAATTAGATATGTGTTTTTCCAATATGTAAACATCCTTCTGAACTAAATTACAACTAAAGAATGAGCCTTGTTAAATAAACCTCGCTCAGAAAAAACTTTGAATAAGTTTAGAAGTTTATCCAGAAAATTTGCAAAGAACCAGATAAACGTGTACGATTAGTTAGCGTTCTGAAGATGAAACTTTCTGAAATTAATTAAAACGTTTTTTATCCTTTGAAAATGAAATTTGACTTTTTGAGAGTAGGCTACATCAAGTTCATTATCACAGTAAAATCTCACCTGTGTAGATAGATTGTACGTATACTTTCACTATTGTTCCTTGGTGCTACAGAATATTTGTTGTGATAAAATGGCTTTATATTAATTCTCAAGATGTCAAAAAAATTTGCAAAGAAGGTCAAACTAATCAGGCAGTATAGCTTCAAATTTTTATCGCTTCACTTTTTGAAAATGAAACTTAACTTTCAATGGATTGTAATAAATTCGCAATTTAAACGTATGACTCTTCACTATAAAACACCACTGGGTGATTCTAGTCTTTTACGAGACTAGGCCTAATCTCCATCTTATTTCAACATGCATCCTGAACATTTCACTGGGTTGCGGAACTTTTTCAATATTCAGATAATAACAAATTGTGGCAGTATCGTGCCTTGTGAAATAGTCTTTCTTTAACTTGAAACATATTAGTTGGTTGAACTTTTAGAAGCAACTTTCAGAATAATTCTGGTTCTCCCAAAGAAGAATAAAGCTTATATCTCGTTTATTCCACCAACAGAGAAAAATAATTTATCTCGGAGAATGTAATTCAATGGTCATTTTCTGGTTCTCAAAACCGCACTGGTTCCATCTCTTCTCTTTTACAACTTAGCTCTTTTATTTTTCTAATACATAATGGAAGTGGAATCAACGCTCATGCCTAAGGAATCCAAAACAGGGATTAGCCAATTTGAGCATTAACTTATATAGAGCACCTTGGAAGAATGGCACATCCCAATCTGGAAAATAGGTGTTTATAGTCGTATTTTTTCAAACTGTATAAACTTTATGAGGCTTTGTTGCAACACTGTCTTACACATTTAAAGCTTTAATAAGTAACTAGAATGTACAATTATTTGTAACAAAAAAAAATCGACTGGAATGTGTCAGAGACGGTGAAAGACCGCGAAAATTTTAACTGAGCATCACAATAAAGGCAACTTGAAGCGAAGATAAATCACATTACAGAAATGCCAAAATTCCTGATTACTTGAAACTTCCTACGACACCTACATCACTGAAACTAGTCAAAACTGGTTATACTTATGCGGTCGGAAAAATGATTTGAAACTTGAATAATTTTGCACGAGCTCATTTGAAGTGACATCATGCTCCTCTTGGTGGAAAAAAGTCAGCGGTTTTGAATTACCTCAAGCAAAATGATGACAAATCAAATCCTTTCCTGGTTATTGCCTTGAAGAAAAAAAAAACAGAATAAAATAATTACAGTACAATAATGATATTATATTAAACGGCCGAAAAGGAACACCAAGTATTTCAACGGTTACTGGAAAATCGTGATGCAATAGTGGATTATTGAAAATTGTGTATAATAGAAAATTGCGGATTAGTAAACCGGTTACCATTCAACCATAGATAGTTCGAAGGGTTCGCCACTCTAAACTACCTGGTGTGTACCTCAGAAGGTCAGTTTTTCTCGATGTATGGCACATACTACACTATTCGAAAGCAAACCACAGCCAAATAACGCCTGACCGTGCCTTATATAGACCTCTTCCACCGCTAACAACATGGTATACACTATTTTTGAAAGCAGGTAACCACCGAGCACAAGAGCATAGCCAGGAGAATGGCAGGTAACCACCGAGCACGAGAGCATAGCCAGGAGAATGGGTAAGCTTGTGTAAAGCCCCAATTTCTAAAATAAGCGCCAAAAACGGAGAAATGACTTCAAAAATCTTATTCTCCAACCAAGGCCATATCCAGGGGGGGGGGGTTACCCGGTTTGAACCCCCCCCCCCGGAATTTTTGACCGACTCGAAAATAAGTAAAAAATTAGTAAAACCTAGGTAAAAATCAGTAAAATCAGTCGAAAACTGAGTCAAAAATTAGTAAATCCCCCCCCCAAAAAAAGTAAAAAATTAGTGAACCCCCCCCCCTGAACAAAAATCCTGGATACGGCCCTGTCTCCAACCTACCACCAAGATTTAATGTCCCACCTTGAGTAGGAGCTTGGGTAAACCAGTGGTCTTTCTTGAAGAACTGGGAGAAAAAGTCAAACTTTGGCTTAAATAGCGAGATATTGAGGAGGGGGCAATCCCCTGATATACGTAATAATTTATGTTCGTTTTAAGTTTTAATGTTGCTCCTTACTTTCAATTGAAAAAAATACTTGTATCTTTTATTTAATTTCTTATGTTTTTTTTTAAGTAATGCCGGGAAATCCGGCTTCCCCTTCATGCAAAGATCCTCTAGACAATTCAATCCATTACCATTAACATCTTTACATATAAAACTCAGTTGGCAAAGAGAAGGTAACTCCCCCAGTGCAAAATTTTCCCTGAAAAGTTCAGCCCCCGGAAACTTCACTCCCCATGAAAAATCCCGCAACAATTAATTCACCCCCCCCCTAAACCCAAAAAATGTAAGCATACTTCCCAATAACAAATACTATACGTAAACAATGGGCAAATTTCGTAATTTAATACCTTTCCCCACGGGCTGTGGGGCGTCATGTTATCTCCAAAAGCACAGTTATTGGACTTTTCAATTATGCTGAAGAAAGCGGTCAAAATTGTGATCGAACTACTTCGGCGAAAAAGGGGCGTGGGAAGGGGGCTAGCTGCCCTCCAATCTTTTCGGTAGCTTAAAAAGGTCAATAGAACTTTAAATTTCCGTTCGAATGCGCCCTCTCTGGATATTCTGGGATCACTGGTTCGATACGATCAATTCTGCAAAAAAAAACCAAAAAAACGTGATCTTTCTTTTGGCAAACAACGTAAAATTCCACATTTTTGAAGACGGAAGCTTAGAACCTCTACGACAGGGTTTTCTGATATTCTGAATTTGATGGTATAATTTTCATTAAGATTCAATGACTTTAAACGGGTGTTTCCCCTTTTTTTTCGAAAATCAGGCAAATATTCTCAAGCTCGTACCTTTCACTAGGTAAAATTAAACTCAATGAATCTTACATATTTGGAATCAGCATAATAAGCCAATTTTTTATATATCTATTGATATTAAAATTCTGTTTATAAGAATTTTGGTTACTATTGGGCCGCATCGCTCCTTACTTACAGCTTGTTATCAAGAACTGTTTGACAACCTTGAATACTAACGAATATTGATCGACCATTTTATTATAAGCATCTTGTTGTTTGATTTTTTTTTAACTGCTTATTTGTTTAAATCAGAGGTTCCTAAACTTATTTTTTTTATCTGATAGACCTCTTTCGAAATTTCACTGGATCCTCTTTCGTTCTGGTGGATCCCTTGCAGCTAAGTTTCTACCATGTTCCCGAAACTCGACAAAAAATGTGAAAATTAGAACTAATTATTGCAATTTTTGTTGCGGTTGAGTTCCAATCACAAATTAGCAGTTTTTGAAAAAGAAAGTGAAAATTGATTGGTTATTTGATTAATGGATTTGGATGTGAGTGGATGTCAAAAAGTTTAGTTGGCAAGTAAAAAAGGGGATTTCATCCTACTTTGCTTTATTTGCCATCTACTCATAGCAAAAGAAACCAATCAATTCTCACTTATCTTCTTTAGAAAACTTCTCATTCGGAATGACAAAAATAAGTAGAAATACAATATTTTCTTGTACTGTATTTATTCAAATACATTAGTTATTACACTATTAGTCACTATTGCTTTCATATTACATTGTAACATGATAACAGTTATAATATCATTAAAATTAAACATCAATAGCATAACGTAACTTCTACAATAACAATCACAAAACAGTCCTAATTTTAATGACAGGAACATACTAGATGGATAAATTATCAATATTTGGCTTCAGTTTCATTAGGGATAACTACAAATCTCCCCGTTCTGTGATATTCAATCTGCTCCTTTTTTTGTTAAAAGGTTTGTAACGAAACTAAAACTTTTTTGACAAGATATGACGGGGGAAATGCTATCAAAAGCCTTATCACATTTCCCCACAGTCAGGATATTTTTTGGGTATCTCTGCGCATAGCCAAAATATTTGATACCATCTTTTAAATTTCTCCTTCAGATCCTAATTAGTGCTAAGATCCAGCTCCTCTTGTAGTATCATATTTTCCATCTCCATTTCATCATATGAATTTAAGATCCATGGTAGTATTTCCTTTGTCAGAATATCTTCAAATCTGAATTAAACATATGTCTGAACATCCTCATCAGGGAATCTACCCGTGACAAGTTTGAAAGCAAGGGAAATTCCTTCAAATTCATACATGCCAATTATCCAAAAAAGGCTGAAATTACACCCTTTTTTTTTTTTTTTTCTTCTTTTTATCGAGACTGCCCTTTTGGAATTGTAAGTTAATAGTACTAATTTTTTCTGGAAAAAACTGTCAAATATATTTCTTTTAAATCTGGATCTATACTTTCCAGAAACTTTAAAACTGACTCAAAGATTGAGTGAAATCGTTTTAAACATGCACCTTTCTTATCGCATTTTTACAATTAAGAGTTGCTGTGCTTCTTCAGATATTACCAGCCTACATCGATAGGTGAAGTCAAGCCAAAAATTCAGCTCTTCACTATCCAAACTAGATAAATATTCGTGGCCTTTGTTTATAAATTGTGGATCCCTCTTTTTTTATTACGCCAATATAGACCTCCGTCAAGTCTCACATAGACCCCTAGGGGTCCACCTAGACCACTTTGGGAATCACTGGCTTAAATAAATATATTTTGGGCTTATTAATAAAAAAGAAATTCTGATTTGTAGTTTAAAAATAAACTCAAAAATAGGACGTCAAGAGTCAATGCAGTTAGATTTGTTTGCTGTTCGGGTTCCCTTGGTTCTGAAACTTTAATTGAGGTATCTTCATGGCCTGAAATTTCACCTGATCAACATAAAAAAGAATGTTTTGCACTAAAAATTACACAATCACATTTTTTTCCAAACATTTACTGTTCTTAACAAGCTCCCCTTCGTCCTTTCAAGGCAAAACTAAAATCTACATAATGTTTCCGTTCAATACTCCCTCAGCACCTTTTCGAGATCCCAGATGGAAATTGAGAGTTGTGATTTAGTTCAATATCCCCCTCAAAATTCCCAGGCAGTTTCAGCCTAATACCTTTATCCGTTCATTAGGTATTATAGATACAGCACTTTGACCACCTGCATGAACATAGTGTCTTTTGATTCAACATTCCCTGAAAGTTTCAACTTAATACCCATAGGCGTGCTTGATATATTTCAGATACACCTATTTGACATCCCTGTCAAATACATATAAACATACATATAGTGTCTTTTGATTTGGTTCAATATGCCCCACAACATTCCTTGAAAGTTTCAATTAGAAACCCTTAGCCATTACTGAGAAATTGCAGACCTATGACTTTTTGACAAGCTAGATGCACATAGAATTTTTCGATTTCAGTCAGTTCTCCTTACAAAATTCTCTGGAAGTACCAACTTAATACCGTTGGCCTTCCTGAAACATTGCAAACACCCTTTTGACAACCTGGATGCATAGTGTCTTGATTTAGTTATGAATTCTCTTCAGCATTCCTCAATAATTTCAACTTGATACACGCTTCCATTTCTGAGATACTGCAGATACTTCCTTTTGACAACCTGGACACACAGCGTTTCTTGATTTGGTTCAAAATACCCCTCAATATTTCCTAAAGCTTTCAACTTGATACCATTAGTCATTCAAAAGATATTACAGATGTGTCCTTTCGACCACTTGAACGCCCATAGTCTTTTGATTTAATCCAACATGTCCCTGAATATTTCCGGAAAGTTTCAACTTGATACCCTTAGCCATTCAAGAGCCGTTACAGATACGTCCTTCTGGCAGCCTGAACACACAAAGTTCTTGGTTTAGTCCAACATTCCCCTCAACATGTCCTGAAAGTTTTGACCTGCACTCTTAGATGTTCGTAAGATATCGCAGAGACACCCTTTTGACAACCTGGATGCACATGGTGTCTTTTGATTTGTTTAGTATCCCCTTCAGCTTCCCTTGAAAGTTTCCACTTAATACACTAAGCTGGTCCCAAGATATTGCATATATACCGTTTCAACAGCCTACACACAATTAAAGTTTTTTTTTTTTTTTGACCAGTATTCCCTTCAGGATCCCCTTAATAGCCTTAGCCGTTCCTGAGATATTGCAAATGCATCCTTTTGACAACCTTGGTGAACAACTGGGTTATATTTTGTTTTAGATCCCCCCGACAGGCCCTGCAAGTGTCAACTTAATACCCTTAGCCAGTCCTAAGATATTAAAAATGCACCTGTTTCACAACAGTAGTTCAACATGCCTTAAAAGTTTCAGGTTAAGGCCCTTAGTAGTTCCTGAGGTATTGTAGATACGACTCTTTGACAAACTACATGTAAATAGTGTCTTTTGATTTAGTTCAACACACTCCTAAAACATTCCTTGAAAGTTTCACCTTAATGCCCATACCATTCTTGGAAACCCAGAATCAAACATAAAAATCTATTGGTAAACAACAGGCAACTTACACATTTTATTGTCCTTGCCTCAGGGGCTGTGGGGGAAAGGCTTATGTGAAAGAAATTCCCATGACACTTTAACTTATCCTTCGAAAACCCATAGGCATAGTAAGACACAGAGGGACTATGCTTTCTAAAGGCCATTTGCACTTTACTGAAAACAAAATACATTTTCAATGTTTTCCCTTTTCTAATGTTAATAAATCCAAAATT
Organism: Artemia sp. Qi Xiang Cuo; assembly: GCF_049724085.1. Taxonomy (NCBI): domain Eukaryota; kingdom Metazoa; phylum Arthropoda; class Branchiopoda; order Anostraca; family Artemiidae; genus Artemia; species Artemia sp. Qi Xiang Cuo. Next base: position 23,962,658 of record NC_142814.1, on the reverse strand, counting down.
ACTGAGACTTTCAAAAATGAATATTAATATATATTAAACTTTAAATCTACATTTCATTGGTCCTTTTCAGTAACGTTTGTTATTATGCCAATTTCCTTTTTTCTTTTTGTTTGTTGATGTTATGACAAATTGAAACAAACGGCTAAAAATAAAAGTTTGTTTCCAGTAAAGCGCAAATGATGTTCTAGTCTTCCGAAAAGATAGGGGGCGTTGGCACACCTCCTTTTCGTCGTAGTTTTCGTCCGTTTTAATTTCCACTTGATTATTTATTGTAATTTCTGTTCGATCTGGGTTTGACTTTATTTCCGCCCGTCTTAGGTTTAATGCTCTTTACTTTTCTTTGAAAAACTTCTTTTTTGGAAAAGATTTTTAAGATAAATATTTGAGGAGCGCTATTGAGCTGCCAATGATTCAAAATAGGTAAAATTCATTAAGTTTGAAGTTACCCACCAAAACCCACAAGCTTAAGAAAATTTTCAGATTTTTCAAAAGTAACAGAAAACCCCATAAATACATGTGATACGGATTAAATTAAACCATCAATTTCATCATATCTGAAAACTCTGTTACAGAGGTCTTGGGCCCCTATTTACAAAAATACAAAACTTAGCAGTTTTCTGAGAATAATGAACACATATTCATGTTTATTTATTTATTTTTCCCAGAGGAGATTGTCTACTACTAAGGCTAAGGGTATTAAGGTGAAAATTTCAGGGAGTAATGAGGGGGCGTTGAATTATGTCAAAATATGCTATGTGTTTGCAGGTTGTTAAGAGGGCACATCAGCAATATCTCAGGAACGACTTAGGGTATAAGTCAAAATTTTCAGCACATGCTGCAGGGGATGTTGAACTAACCAAAAGGCACTATGCAAACTACTACTACTATCACTACTAATACTACTATAATTAAGGCTAAGGACAATAAGCCGAAACTTTCAGTGAATACTGAGAGGAATGTTAAATTAAATCAAAACATACTATGCACATCAAGGTTGTCATAAAGGCATATGAGCAACATCTCAGGAACAGCATGAGGTATTAACTTGGAACTTTCAGGGCATGTTGAGGGGGATTTTAAACTAACCAAAAGCCACTATGCATACAACTACTATTGGTACTACTACTGCCACTAATACTACATAATTGAGGATAAGGATATTAAGGTGAAACTTATAGGAAATGTTGAGTGGGAATGTTGAACTAAATCAAAACACACTATGTGCAGGTATGTTTTCAAAAGGGTGCACCAACAAAATCTCAGGAATGGCTTTGAGCATTAAACTAAAACTTTCAGGGCATGTTGAACTACCCAAAAGGGTCCATTGTGCCTACTGCAACTACTGCCACTACAAAGGTTAAGGTTATAAGGGTGAAACTTATAAGGAGTGTTGAGGGGGTTTTTAACTACATCAAAATAACCTACACTAAGTGCATATAGATTGTCTAAAGGGCATATCAGCATTATATCAGGAACAACTTAGGATATTATATCCAAAGTTTCAGGGCATGTTGAACCAACCAAACGACAATATGTGCATACTGCTACTACATTGACTACTGGGCTGTGAACGCCACTACTTGACACTACTTTCAACCTTAGCTACTTTTGACTGTGACTGCACATACATACGGCTGCGACAACTTCCGACTACAGCTAATTACAATTTTGACGCTGGCTACTTGCAACAATGGCTAATTACGACTTTGAATACTTGCAACTACAACTACTTACAACAGTAACTATTTGTGACAGCGAATACATGCGACTGATGTTTACAAGGCATAGGTGGTGACAAGGCGTTACACCTGTTTGTGGTAGTTTCTTTTGTAATTTCTGTTTGATTTGGGTATCACTTCTTTAGTGATAATGATTTATGTACGTTTTACACTTGAATTACTATTTGACTTAATTTCCACTCATATTCAGTTTAATGTAGCCTAATTTTTGATTATTTTTTTTTCAAAAACATCTTTTGTGTAAAATGTGTTCTTTAAAAATAATCATATTTTCATCCATATAAATGGATACATATGGATGAACATAGAATGGAATGTGAAGTATGAAAGATGAAGGGAAGAAAACTCTGCTCAATTTGTGCCTTGCTTGAAACAGAATTCTGCAAGGTTTTTCCAATCTATACAATTGGAGTCATAAAGTAGTCCATTGCTCCCTCCCCACCAATACCCTCCTTCTCCTCTTAAATCCAGCTTTTCAGTAAAAAGCCAAGCATGATCCACTGTTTGAACCAGAATTGCCCAAGGACTTGCAGTTTTTTCACCAAATTACAGAATTGGCACCACTGACATATTTAGCACAAAGGTACCTCATTGCACCTCATTTCAACAGGAATCATGCAAGAATTTTCTATCTCCATGATAAAATGCCAGTGACCTGTCCAAAAATTCTGACACCATCCTTGCCCCGACCCACACCCAATGTTTTAGTATAATGAATGGCAGGTTGCAACTATTTGAATTGGAATCATACAAGGCCTTTCAATATTTATGATTATAGAATCAAAGTGGCCCAGGAGCTCCTCCAATAGCCACCTTCTTCAAACAGTTTAGAACCAAGGAAGGCATTTGCGCCTTCTTTGAACAAAATCCTACAAGGATTTGTATTTTCTAAGACTAAGATTGGATGTCCAAAGTGGGCCCAAGAACGTTCCAAGATTGTCCCTCATCATTCCTCTGATTCCTGACGTTTTGAAGAAAGATGCCCTTGTTCTGCCTAATTGAAATCAAAACGCGCAATGATGTTCAATTTATAGAGCTTTAGGCATAAAACGGGTCAATAGCCCCTTGACCACCCCTCCTCCATTTCCAAATCCCAGCAACAAATCTGTTTCTTTTATCTCTTCTTGGCTGAAGGTACTATCTCAAAAGTTTCAAGGAGAGCTAAGGAATTTCAAATAAAGATCAAGGAGGAGCCATAGGCTGCATGCAACCATACTGACAACCCCCATTGACCCAATATATTTGCAAAATAAATTTCACTCATTAACTGAAAAAGGAAACCTACCTATATTTCTGTTGAAAAGCTAAGAATGCAATTACTGTTGGTGGGTCCAGACTTTGTGTCTTAAATCATACAGATTCAGAATTCTCATATTATACTGGTTCAGATTAGGAGTCATATGTATACATAGGTCTAGGCGTTTATCCCCCCCCCCAGGAAAAACACCCCTGTGGAAGATACCCCCGTGGCTGGTTGGTTTCCAATCACTTTTGACTTATAAAAAAGGACTAAAAATCTCAATCTCTGATTGAATGAGCATCCTCTGAAGTTTCTACAGCCATAACGTGGAGGTGGGGATGAGGAAGGGGCAGCTCCCCTCTTATACAGAATAAATTCTACTCATTTTGGGGGTCTGATGCTACTCCTTACTTTCATAATAAGAGCGTAGACCAGAAATATTCACAGAAATCCAGAGGGATTAAATATCAATTTCACTTTTTTTATGTTTTTTCTTAAGTTATTTTGCCCCCCTCCTAAAAAAATAACCACCAAAACAAATGTCTTGAAAACAGCCCTGGAGATTATATATTAATTTCTACTTCCACCCTTCCTTTGTCTCTTTCTTGGAACTAATTCTGTATTTATCTTATTAAGGCTCAGTGACAGTTGGGATGTCTCCCTCCCTAACTGGCCAAAATATTTTTAAGGTCTAAACAAATTTCACTGTCTTAGTTAAATTCTCTGATGTTTACAATTTCAAACATTTGCATATAAGGAGCTTTAAAGGAGTTCTATCATTGTTTAATAGTTTCCAATTTTTCCAATTAACAAGGCAAAAAACAATAAAAATTGATAGCTTACAGCTGAATCCTATCATCAAGGCCAATTCACAAGGCTTCTTGCTAATCATCTACAAAAGCTGATAATTTAGGAAGAAGAAGTATTTCCAGATGATTAGAAATTGTGCATCATCACACCCTTGTTCAAGAAAGTAGATATTTCATTGATTCCTCATCCAATACTCTTTCTAAGCATAATCCGGGTTGCAGCAGTAACTAGCAACCTAGTAAGAGATGATCACGTCCAATGTTAAGAAATATAATAACACATAACTCTTAAAATATAGTCAAATCAAAACAAAAAGTATACCATTAGAACCACCTTGTCCGAAACCCCTCGGAGACTTTCGATCCCTTGGCTTCAAAAGCAAGGGAAATATATTGGCTTGAAAACCAAGAAAAGTGGCAGCTACTACAGTATTCTGCCTAAGCGGCATCTTTTTTTCTTTTTTTTTCTTTCTTAATTTCTTTTCCACATATAGCTTGGCACTGGAACATCGTAGAGTTTTTCAATTGCTCAATTTAAAGAAAACTGATGGGGTTAGAAACCTTTTGTATTAAACAAAAAATAGTTTTTTAAATATAATCAATTTTTCTGCTAAAACTGCATTTTTATGGCAAATCTTGATGAATGCCAGCTATCCTAACCACTAGTTACAAGCACGTATGCTTACCATTGTACCATCGGAGACTTATGAAAAATAAGTTACATATAAGGAATGATAATAAATGCGTTAATCCGGGAAAACTAGTCAGATAAAAACAAGAAGTATATAGAGTTGTTCAATGGATCATTTTGAAGGAAATTGCAAAATCCAGTGCTATTTGTGTTTAAAAAATATTTTAAAAATAGAATCAATTTTTCTACTAAAAACTGCACTCTGCTTTTTTTCCACTCAGATAGCTGGGCATTGGAAAATCCGTGCTTTTGTGATTAAATAATAGATTTAAAACAAAATCCATGTTTTACAGAGAACTGCATTTTCATATACTTAATAATGAATGTCATCATATTTTTACTCGAACTATGACGTGAATAGAAAAACACTACACTTTGATATTATTTCTGATGATATCATGAAATAATATCATTACGTCATGATTATTATATAAGTGACCATAATAATACAAAATTACATTAATATGGTCAAACAGTTCGTGGTAACGAACTGTAAGTACGGAACGACCCGGCTCAATGGTAACTGAAACTCTAGAAAACGGGTTTTTGATACCAATAGATACATCAAAAGAATCAGATTTCAATGCTGAATTCCAATATATAATTTTCATCAAGTTTAGTGCTACCCATCAAAAGTTACGCGCCTGAGAAAATTAAGCTGATTTTCAAAAAAAGGGGAAAGACCCCCTATAAAAGTTATAGAACCTTAATGAAAATCACACCATCATATTCAGCGTATCAGAGAACCCTACTATAGACGTTTCAAGCTCCTATCTGCAAAAATGTGGACTCTTCCGTTTTTTGCCAGAAGAGAGATTACGGATGCGTGTTTATTTGTTTGTTGTTTTTTTTCCCAGGGGTGGTCGTATCGACCCAGTGGTCCTAGAAAATCGTGGGAGGGCTCATTTGAACGGAAATAGAAAGTTCTAGTGCCGTTTTTAAGTGACCAAAAAAATGGAGGGCAACTATGCCCCCTACCACGCTTATCTTTTTCCCAAAGTCACCCGATCAAAATTTTGAGATAGCCATTTTGTTCAGCATGGTCGAAAATATGAGAAATATGTCTTTTAGGATGACTTAATCCCCCGAAGTCCCCAGGGGGAGGGCTAAAAGTTATGAACTTTAGCCAATGTTAACATATACTATTGGTTATTGGGAAATATACAGAAATTTTCAGGAGGTTTTGTTTTCTGGTAGTGGGGGGGGGAGTGGGTGGGTCGGGGGTTATGTTGGAGGATCTGTCCATGAAGGAAGTTTTCATGGGGGAAGGGAAATTGCCATGAAGGGGGCGCCGGACTTGCCAGCATTATTCATTGGTTATTGGGAAGTATACAGACATTTTCAGGAAGGATTTTTTTCTGGAGGGGGGGGGGGGGCTAGATGAGGGGGTTAATCTGGAGAACTAACACTCGTGGAGAGCTGTGCACTCGTAGTTTTCTTTTCATCCCTCAACCCCTAAATTTTAAAAAATTTCTTATTTGGGTATTTCCATCGAAAAAGTCTTTTTTGGAATTTTAATCAAACTATCAAAAAAACGAAAATCTGCAACCCCCCCCCCTTCCCCTTGACATTGAAAATTCATTTTTCCACCTCCCCTTAAATGCTTTTTTATTGTTTTTATTGTTTATTGTTTTTATTGTTAGTGCTTTCAAAAGAGCTATCTATTCTAATTAAACGGCTTTTGTGATTCAGGGGTTTGTGAATCAAATTTTTTTTTAACTTTTAACGTAAAGAGCGTGGTATTGACTAAGGGGAGAACCTCATATACGTAATAACATATACGTAATAAAAAACAAGCGATATGGCTCAATAGTAATCGAAACTTTTAAAAACGGAATTTTGATGTCAAAAAATGTATCAAAAGAATGTGTTTATAATGCTGATTCTAAATATATAAATTTTATTAAGTTTAGTATTACTCATCAAAGGCTACGAGCCTGAGATAATTTATTCGATTTTTTTAAGAGCAGGGAAACATCCCCTACAACTGAATTAGTTTGAATAAAAATCACACTGACATGTTAAGCGTATCAGAAAACCCTAATACATAGGTTTCAAGCTTATATCTGCAAAAATCTGCAACTTCGTATTTTTTGCTAGAAGAAAAATTTACAAATATAGAAGTTAGTTAAGTAAGTTAATTTGTAAATTACGTCATAACCAAATTTAGAGACATCCATTTAGCAAAAGAAAAGTACAATTTTTATGCAAATTTTGTTTACTTATTCAATGACGGTGAGCCAAAATAAAAGCTGCATTAACTAAAAAACGATCAGAAATTAAGTAAAAAAAAAAACAAGTTTTTTAAACTGAAAGTAAGGAGCGACATTAAAACTTAAAACGAACAGAAATTATTCCGTATATGAAAGGGGCTGTCCCCTCCTCAACGCCTCGCTCTTTACGCTAAAGTTTGACTCTGTCTCATAATTTTATTTTTTAAAACAATAAAAAACTTTAGCGTAAAGACCGAAGCGTTGAGGAGGGGACAGCCCCTTTCATATACGGAATAATTTCTGTTCGTTTTAAGTTTTAATGTCGCTCCTTACTTTCAGTTTAAAAAACTTTTTTTTTATTTAATTTCATCCAAGCAAGCAGCAAGTAAGTTAAAAAAAAACCGTATTACGCAAAAACTGAGATAGCGTCCTGAAAAGAGAAAAGCAAACAACTTAACAGACCAGGAGTATCGGCAATTAAAAATTGATAATGCTCATTAGTCTTACATCAATTCTTATTTGTGGATTACATATGCACCCCGAAGTATCATACATAGCCTTTGCTTCTGTATGCTTTTTATATTATAAGCTGATGTCTTAGAGACAACGCTTTTGCATCTACATCAATGTCCTTGCGACAAGTGGGATTGAACCCGTAAACCTTCGGTCAGAAGGTGATACACAACATGAAGTCTTTATTTTCCTCTTTAGTAATTTAATAATTGCTTCTGGAGGACATTAAATTTTGAGTCGCGAATGGGGCCCCAAAAGGTAAAAAAACTTTTTAGTAACCCAAAATTAAAAAATATATACCAAATAAAAGTTTAGCGTCTTTCTTCTTTTCTTTTTTTCATTTTCTCAGATAGCAGGGCACTGGAACATCGTAGAGAGATGTATAATAGCTCATTTTAAAGAAAATTGCTATATATAGAAGCCTGTTGCGTGCCCCATACCTTTAATAAAAAAAAAGGTTTGGTATAGGTTGCAGCGGTAGCTAGCTACCTAGTAAGAGACGATCACGTCCAATGTTAAAAAATATAGTATTCTATAACTCTTAAAAATTGTCAGATCAAAACAAAAAGTACACCATTAGAACCGCCTTGTCCGAAACCCCTATTTCGGAAATTTTATATCCATTGGCTTCAACAGCAAGGGAAATATATTGGCTTGAAAACCAAGAAAAGTGGCAGCTACTACAGAAGTTACGAGCCTGAGAAATTTGCCTTATTTTCGAAAAAGGGGGAAAACACCAGCTAAAAGTCAAAGAATCTTAATGAAAATCACACCATGAGATTCAGCGTATCGGATAACCCTGTTACAGAGATTTAAAGCTCCTATATGCAAAAATGTGGTATTTTTTGCCAGAAGAAAGATCACGGAGGCGCATTTTTTTTTCCAGGGGTGATCGTATCGACCTCTTGGTCCTAGAAGTTCGCGAGACGGCTCATTCAAACGGAAATTAAAACTTCTAGTGCCTTTTTAATTATACATAAAGGATCGCTATAGTTCATCATAAATGATGTTAGTCAAGTAGTTAATTATATTCCAACAGTTTGTGGTAACTAACTGTATAGTAAGAGCCACTCGTCTCAATAGTAACCGAAACTCTAAAAAACGGAATTTTGATACCAATAGACACATCAAAAGAATTGGATTTGTATGCTGATTTTAAATTTATAAGTTTCGTCAAGTATAGTCTTACCGTTAATTATATTAAAAGACGAGTATTAGAAGAACAAACCATTGCATACATTAGACTTAGATAGCTGCCTGATTCTTTGAGGTTCGTCTCTTAATACTCCAAAGAAGAAAAACTCGTAGGTTTTTTACAATAAGGACCGAACGTCAACCCTTAATAATTAAAATAACATTATAATTTAAAACTGAAATAAGTGATTTGTTTGCTTTGGTATTAATGTGGCAGCGGTCGGATTCAAACCCACACCTCCGAAGAGACTGATGGCTAACACCAGCGCCTTAGACCACTCAGCCACGCTGTCTCACATATCTTTGTGAATAATACAAATAGTGACTAAAATGATTACCCAGTTTTATATTTATAACATTAGAAAATTACTTATCTTACTCATTTACTCGTTACTCAATTACTCATTACTTACTCATTACAAATTACTTAATGTAATAAGAAGCAAACTCTTGCCTATACTAGCCTGACAGGCCACTTAACTACAGTATAGGCTTGTACAGTTACATTTAAAGTCAATATATTAAAAAATTCTTCCAACATGGAATCGAACCCCGTTCCGTAATGCAACGGTAAGCTTGCAACCTAGTAAGAGACGATCACGTCCTATGCTAAGAAATGTAATAACCCATAACTCCTAAAAATAGAGTCAGATCAAAACAAAAAGTGCACCATTAGAACCGTCTTGTCAGGAATCCCCATATAGGAGACTTTCTGTCCCTTGGGTTGAACAGCAAGGGAAATGTATTGGCTTGAAAATCAAGAAAGGTGGCATGTACTACAGCATTCTGCCTAAACGGTATCTTTTTCCTTTTTTACGGTAAGGACCGAAGTATATCTCATAGTAACTGATGCGATAGGAAAAAGAAAAAGAGATACCTGGTGTATTTGACGTCATATAGTAAAGAACGACCTCTAACCCATTTTAATTGAAACAATCTATTGACAAGATAACTTTAAGCAAATAGCTTTTGAAAGTTGTTTCTCTAAGGTATGTTATATAAACGATCATTAATCATAAATAGGGACTATGTAAGTTTCATCGGTATCATGGTTAATTCCTTATTAAAATACCATCAGTATCATGGTTTGTTCCTTATTAGAAACCTAACAAGGAACAAACCATGGCAAATATTGGACTTAGCTTTATAGTAAAAATTTTAAATCAGATTTTAATTCAATATATTAAAAATTCTCCCCTACGGGGAATCAAACCCGTTCTCCCACGTGACTAGTGGTTATGCTTACCATTGGAATGGTAAGAGACGATCTGGCTACAACCTACGATTATGACGTCATTGATCAATCTTTAACATGAAATATGAAGTTTTTCATACAAAAATTGATTCTATTTAAAAAATTATTTGTTTGAAGTACAAAAAGTTTTTAACCTCATTAATTTCCTTTAAAGTGAGCCATTGAACAACTCGACGATATTCCATTGCCAATCTATCTATGGAAAAAAAAGATGCCGTTTAGGCAGAATGCTGTAGTAGCTGCCACTTTTCTTGATTTTCAAGCCAATGTATTTCCCTTGCTGTTCAAGCCAAGGGACAGAAAGTTTCATACATAGGGGTTTTGGGCAAGGCGGTTCTAATGGACTAGGCTACTTATTGTTTTGATCTGACTCTATATTTAGGAGTTATGGGTTATTATATTTGTTAACATTCAACGTGATCGTCTCTTACTAGGCTCTTCGCTACCGCTCCAACCCGGATTTTCTTTGGAAATACAGGAACACGCTAATATTATTATCTTGTCGAAAGATAAGTGTGTGTAAATATTGCATTCACTTATTACGTCATATATGGTTATAACCTATACGATTATAGCGTCATTCACCAAGCTTGTACACGAAAATGCAGTTTTTTTGTCAAAATTGATTCTATTTTAAAAACTATTTTATTTTTAATTGCAAAAGGCACTAGATGTAGCAATTTCCTTTAAAGTGAGCCATTATACAGCTCGCTATGATGTTCCACTGCCGAGCTATCTAAGGAGAAACAAAACAGAAAGAAAAAAATGCCGTTTATGCAGAATATCGTGGTTTCAGCCACTTTTCTTGATTTTCAACCCAGTATATTTCCCTTTTCGTTCAAGGCAAGGGACTATAAGTTTCCTATTGAGGGGATTCGGTCAAGGCGGTTCTAATAGTATGCTTCGTTTTTTGATTTGATTCTAAAATCAGGACTTATGACCTATTTCATTTTTTACTATGGGACGTGATCGGCTCTTACTAGGTTGCTAGGCTACCGCTGCAACCCGGATGCTAGCTACCGCTGCAACCCGGGTGATCTGTTCTCGGTCTGATATGATCTGTTCTCGATTTGATCTGTTATCGGTCTGATCTGATCTGTTCTCGGTCTCATCGGATCTGTTCTTTGTTTGATGTGAAATGACAAACAGGAAAAAACCTATAGCTTTTTCTTAATTGGAATAGTAAGAGACGACCTGGCTACAGCCTACGATTTTATGATTTTTACGATTTACAACCTATGAAAATTTATTCTATTTTAAAAATAATTTGTTTTAATTACAAAATATTTTTGACCCATTAATTTCCTTTAAAATGAGCCATTGAACAACTCCATACGATTTAATTACAAATATACCAAGGTACCAAAAGATACCAATTAGGCGGAATGCTGTAGTTGCTGCCACTTTCCTTGATTTTCAAGCCAATATATTTCACTTGTTGTTCAAGCAAAGAGACAGGAAGTTTTCTGTATAGGGGTTTCGGACAACGCGGTTCTAATGGTGTACTTTTCGTTTTGATCTGACTCTATTTTTAGGAGTTACAGGTTATTGTATTTCTTAACATTGGACGTTATAGTCTCTTACTAGGTTGCTAGCTACCGCTGCACCCCGGATTACAACCTAAGATTATGACGTCATTCATTAATCTTGTATATGAAAATAGTTTTTCGTAAAAAAATGATTCTATTTTTAAAACTATTTTGTTTTTAATTATAGATGGCACTGGATCTAACAATTTCCTTTAAAATGAGTCATTGAACAACTCTTTACGATTTTCCAGTGCCAAGCTATCTGTGGAAAAAGAAAAAAAGTTACCGCTGCAACCTGGATCCTATCTATTTGAATTGCACTGTCATGCATATGATGATTTATTTTAACATTTCACTTACCTAGATTTCCTTCTTTATTACAGTTTTCAAACCATGTTTTTTTTTTACTTTTCGATTACTATGGGTGTCTGGTTCGCCTTTTACTAGGTTGCACCAATTGCTGCAATTATGATTTTTCAAAACATGTTTTTAACTTTTAGTTACTATGGGCTTCGGTTGGTCTTTTACTAGATTGCAGTTACAGCTACAACCATGATTTAGAGCTCGTTCTTTGCTATAAAATTATGGATTTAGCAAAAGTTACCCTATAATACATCATACAACATTTTAATAACATTCCGTAACATGAGTAGCTTAGCGCAGTGGAAGTGGCATTGGTTGCCTTGGAGATAGATGGATCGAAGCCTCATCAAACGTCGCTGGGCCTAAAGTCTTGTGTTATTTGGTTAGGTTTCGGTTCACCGACCTCTGAAGCTGCTCCTGGTTATATCTATTCCAAAAAAATTGATTGTTACAGTAAGTCCGATTTTTACTAAGCTTCAATGTTTTGATTTTCTATTTTAAGGTTTTGAAATTGCTGTAATCAGGTTTTCAGCTATATCCGATGAACCTAGCATAGACCCCATTTATAATGAACCATATCGGTCCTTTATGTAAATCCAAATGTCTTGGACGAAAAAGGACAAACCAATAACTATCCCAGAAAAACCAAGTGTTTCTAGTACAGAGGCATCTATGGAGACATCGGAATTGCCCTAGAGTGTACATGATGATGGTGATTACAGCTTTGCGGACCCTTTAGAAATAGACCCCGTTAGAGCACCAATTTTGATTCAGAGTTCAAAGTGAACGGACCTCTCATAAATTGGATATTTTATTAACATTGTCAAACCAGTAAGCTTTTTCATTGAATTATAATCCCAGTGAAGTTAGTTAGATTTCGCAATATTTGTCAAAGGATTATAGTTCCTGACCTATAGTGAAATCTTTGCTTAATCTATTGACCTAGTTTCTGGACATTTACATAAGTTTTTACGGCTTATGATTTACGGACACGATTAATCGAAGCTATTTGGTTTCACAAGTGGAATAAGGGAATACGATTTATGGACTATATTACTGTAAGTGAAAATGACTGACCCTGGAATTTGGCCGAAAGAGAAACTTTTTTATAATCCAGTGTTGAAATTCATACAGAAAAATCTCGAACAAGGGATTTCCCACGATTCGATTAAAAATCATGCTTTGGATTTTTTTTTTCGGCTACTGATGTGTTTGATACGAGAAGGCTTTTCCTCCAGAAAGCATTTCCGAGGGAAGTTCCACCCAGGCGAGTTGGTAACAACGCCCAACAAAATAGTATTGCCGATATTATTGCAGCGTTTGAAAGATGCGACTCTGAAGATATAGATGTGCCAGACTTCGTGATAAGGAACGCGAGTAAAATCCCGATAATTCCCACATCGGCATATTCCATGCTTGGTAGTAAGGTAAACACCTGTTTTAATGAATTACGCGCTTTGTCAGAAAAGCTACAAACCCAGCTGCCTCCCCCCCCCCCCCGCCGCTCCCCCTTTAGTTGAAGATAAACCTACATATGCAGTAATTGTGAAAAATGTTCCTACCGATTTAAGTGATCATGGTTTGCGAAAAGATAAATTGAATACGTTTGAAGGTCATGAAGGGACTATAAGTCTAAAACCTGATAATCAGAATAAAAAGTGGATCGTAGTTACTCGAGATAGGCAGTCAGCCGTATCCCTTGCCGCCTCAGCCTCTAAGAGCCTACCTAATGTTCAAACTAAGGTCCAGATAAAAAAGCACTTGGTATTGTTCGGGGTATCCCTGAAAATGTATCAGAATCATCTCTAAAGGAAAGCATACCGGGATTAGCGCGTGCTATAAAAATAGGACATTCAAAATGTTTTCGTTTGGAATTTCTGGATCAGTCAGCACTGAAAAATGCAATTAACCATGGTCTCCAACTTGGATATGAGCTTTTTTGTGTTGAAATCTATCAAGAATTACCGCGTCGTTGTTTCCGGTGCCAAGGGATAGATCACACTATTGCTAGATGCCCTCGTTCTCCTGATTTACCAAAATGTTCCCGCTGTGCTGGGGCTCACGAAAACACCACGGACAACCCTTGCTCAGTTGCTCCTAAGTTGCTCCTTGCTTCTTATAGTTTAAAATGCTCGGTACTGAGAAATGCGCTTGCCAAGACAGCATGATGACTTCTCCTACAGCCTTAAGTTTTGTTTCTCTGAACATTAATGGTACTAAAGATAAGGATCTGCAAATCGACGAGCTGCTAAATTTTGATGTTGTATTCCTACAGGAGCATCTACTTTCCACAGTTAATACGAACAGTTTAAGGCGGTCTGCTACACATGATATATTTGTTCGAGAATCAAAAAAGACCCGCAGTCGCCCTTCCGGCGGCACCGCTATCTTCATTCGGTCGGGATATCAGCCTATGCAAATTTATTCTGATGCTAATATTCAAGCAATCCAGTGTAATAACATGGCTTTTGTAAATGTGTATCTCCCATGCAATCATCGAAATACTCAGTAATTTACTGCTTTTGCTAAAGCTTGCCATAAACTGAAATCTTTTTTCATAAAATTTGCAGATAAAAATGTTGATTGGATCTTAGCCAGGGAAATGAATACTGACATATTGACCTCATCTGATCGATCTGAACTCCTGCTAGATTCTCTGCCAAGTGTCTATCATGTCGCTGCTAAGAACCTGGCTTATACATACATTCATAATCGAGGCTCCGTTAAATCCAACCTCGACCATATTATTGTGTCTAAGTCCGGTCTAATTAAATCCGAGGTGTTTGTTGATGAAGATAAAATCAATGATGACCATCTCCCTAGTTCGTGCCTAATTGAGCCTCCTGATGTTCAAGCCCACTTTAAGGGTCCCCATTCAAAATGGTATCAAAAGCCCAGTTGGAATCGGATAAACGTTGAGATGTATATTACTACTTTATGCACTCTACTCTCAACTATTAAAGTCCCGTTTCACTTGCTTCAGACTCCGATAAAGTGCCCTGATTCTAAGACAGACCTAAATTTGTATTATTACCAGATAGTGGCATGCCTAAAGTCGGCCACAAAAGTTGTAGTTCCGATTGAGCACGTGCGTTCTGGGTCTCGCAAGCCCCTGTGGAATATTCATCCGGAAGTGAAAAAATTAAAGAATCGCGCAAAGTTTTGGTTGCGATTGTGGAACGCTTACGATCGACCCTCCTCCGGTGCTGTGTTTACAGTCAAGCAAAAAACGAAGAAAGAATACAAATCTTGTTTACGTAATGCAACGCGTGGGACGCTCCAAATAGTGAAATGACTTGGAATAGAGTTATCAATAGCAGTAAGTGTTAAAAAACAACAGAAGTACAAAGAACAATAGGGAAATCTTTTTGCAAGACAGTGGAGATAATTTTAATGAATATTTCGGCCCTATGTCCAAGGGCCGTCCTCAGCAAGACAAAATAATAGATATTTGCATTTTAAATCAAAAAAGTTAAAAGAGCAGTCGTAATATCCCTCGTCGATCGGGCCCTAAACATTTGTTCTGATTCCCACATAACAGCAGAATTAAACTTTATCAAGGACATACTTTTTGGAAATCATTATCCTATTTTATTTATTAATAGTGTAATTAATTGTAGACTGAAAAGACATTCCCGTAAAATTAATGACAGTTTACCATGTGATATTTATGACAAACCCTTAAACATAATTTACCTCCCTTATATCCAAAAAATCACTACAAATCTTAAAAAAGTTTGCACAAAAAATAATCTGTATGTAGTATTCACAAATAATTTTAGAATCATAAATTTTCTAAATTCTGGTAAAGAGAAAACCCCAGTTACTCGCCAAAGAGGGGTCTATCAAATACCATGTGATTGTGGCAAATATTATGTAGGTAGAACACACCAGAATTTAGAAAAGCGCATACAACAGCATAAGGATGATATAGTCAAAGCTCTAAATTCTAGTATCTCCGTTGTTTCATATGATTCTGCATTAGGCAGCCATATTTTTGAAAATCCTAGCCACAATATACTTATTGATGAATCTGCCCTTATTAGCAATGACCTAGGCATAAAGCAGGTAGTCCGAGAATCAAGTGAAATAATAATTAAAATTAATAATAATATTTTCTTATATAGAAATTTAGGAGAATATACAATAAATTTTTTATAAACAAATTTAATTAAAATGATCTTACAAAATATTTATAAATTCCAGTAGATATTCACAGAGAGCCGGTCACAAAAATGTCTTTGAGGCTAGCAGCTAAACAATCTAGATTAACACCAAGAACGTGTTTTGATAATCTTTTTCTTTCTACTCTTTGAATCGTCGTGTTTTAACTCACTTTTTATCAGTCCTATTTGAAATTCACTGAAGTAAGGATGCTGGGATTGTTTTGAAAAAAATTTTAATTTTAGGATATATTTGTCGAATGTTGTTGTGAGTCTTTTTTCTTTCATATATTTTTGTCTTGCCGAGGACGGCCCTTGCACATAGGGCCGAAACATTCATTCAAATTATCTCAACTGTCTTGCAAAAAGATTTCCCTATTGTTCTTCGTACTTTTGTTGTTTGTTATGGAAAGGCAGTGTGGTCTTCGTCGCTATTTTCGCAGTAAGTGTTCTCTCCCACCTCAGTCGGAATTAAACCTTATGAATTTTGTGCGCCATTATATTGACATATTTTCCGTATTTAATCAGTATGTTCTGAAACATTTTTCTAATCTACTTAGTTCGGTCCTGCCAGTGTCTGTTTGTGAATATAGAGTCCCTGCGATAAGTACGAGTGATTTACATTGGGCGCTGAAGAAAGTATAAAAGATCAGATTCTACTGATTGTGATGGCCTATGTTTTAGGAATTTTGCTTATGATTGCCCATTATTGTTGAAACACCCGCAGTTATTATTTCAGAATTGTATAGCTCAGTCTCTGTTTCCTGATAGTTTTCTTTCTGGTAGTGTCACGCCTATACTTAAACGAGGTAAAGATCCAGGTTCATGCTCGAATTATAGACCGATTACTGTATCTTGCTTTATGAATAATATTTTTGAGTATGTCCTTTTGCCTGAATTAACTTCTAAGTGCGATTTTTCGTCTTTTCAACTAGGATTTAGAAGAGGGGTTGGTTGCCCCCAGGCGCATCATGTGCTCAGCCGGTTGTTAAAGGAAGCGTTTGCTCAGAAGCGCTCATTGTATTGCTGAACAGTAGACATTTCCGGGGCTTTTGATAATGTTGTTCACGCCCAGGCCTTGCATTCCCTTGCTTGCTCTGGAGTCAATTATTCAGTTATTTCTACATTGCAATATTGGTATGATAATTCTTATGTGCGTATTAAGTGGCCGTCAAATATTTCTGATTCGGTAGATGTTAGGAAAGGCGTTAGATAGGGAAGAGTTTTATCTCCTTATATATTTAAATGTGTCCTCGCTACTTGTTTAAAACATCTATCTCCTACTGTGTTTTTTCGTAATATTGGTGTAAGTTATATTGCATACGCCAACGATGACCTTTTAGTTAGTTTTTCTCGTCGAGGGCTGGCTCAGAACATCCGTAAGCTGTCTTCTCTACTTAGTGATATTGGCCTATCTGTTAATATGGGAAAGTGTGAGTTTATGTGCTTTTATAGTAGCATTTCTGTATCTCCATTAAACATTGGTTCAATTTCATTACCTTGTTTGGATAAAGTCAAGTGGCTTGGTATGTCGTTTTGCCCGTCCATTTCTGAAACTTGCTCCGAATTGGTTACTAATGCATTAAAAAATATTCGTGTGTCATATGGTAAGATATCTCCATATAGAGGACGTTATAACCATAAGGGCATAGCTCAGCTTTATAATAGATTTTGCTCTCCCGGTGTATATCTTCTATCTGGATTCCACCACTTACTGAGGAAAAAAGACTTACGGAGATTTAGACGTGGTTATTTTAGATATTGCAAATATCTGATGTATTTACCTGGCCGTTTTAAAAATAGAAATATTTTTTACCGGTATTGTGTCAGTTATTCGTACGTGTCACTGGCCAGTGTGTCTTCTGATATTAACATGAATAATATTAATGTTGTTGATGTCACAGACCCCTTAGTTTGTTTTTTCCATCGTGATATCGGTTAATTTGTATTTTTTTTTTTTGTTTGATTTCGTAATGATGTTGTCATTTTTTCTTTTATATTTTCCATTACTCCGCAGTGTCATTTATAATGTTCATATGTGGGTCATAAATAAATCTTTATTATTATAAGGCGGAGACTGTCCTTAATTGAATACGTTTATCGAAATTTGCAGTGTATTTAATATTTCGGATATCATGAGCTAGAGTTTGTTCTTTACTTTAAGAAAAAAAAACTTATTTTATGCAATAAGTTTTTTTGATTAATTATAGTAAAGAACAAACTCTAGCCCATGATATCCGAAATATTAAATACACTGCAAATTTCGATAAATGCATTCAATTAAGGACAGTCTCCGCCTTATAATAATAATAATAATAATAATAGTTCTTTACTTTAAGAAAAAGAACTTATTTTCTGCAATAAGTTTTTTTGATTAATTATAGTAAAGAACAAACTCTAGTCCATGATATCCGAAACATTAAATACACTGCAAATTTCGATAAATGCATTCTATTAAGGACAGCCTCCGCCTTATGGTGCTCTAATGGGGTCTATTTCTAAACGGTCCGCAAAGCTGTAATCACCATCATCATTTACACTCTGGGGCAATTCCGATGTCTCCATAGATGCCTCTGTAATAGAAACACTTGATTTTTCTGGGATAGTTATTTGGTTGTCCTTTTTCATCCAAGAAATTTGGATTTACATAAAGGACCGATATGGTTCATTATAAATAGGTCTATGCTAGGTTCATCGGATATAGCTGAAAACCTGATTACAACAATTTCAAAACCTTAAAATAGAAAATCAAAAGTTTGAAGCTTTCAAGCTTGGTAGAAATCGGACTTACTGTAATAATCAATTTTTTTTTAATAGATATTACCAGGAGCAGCTTCAGAGGTCGGTGAACCGAAACCTAACCAAATAACACAAGACTTTAGGCCCAGCGACGATCAATGAGGTTTCGATCCATCTATTTCCAGGGCAAACGCCCAACGCCACTCAATTAAACCAACAATGGAAAAAAAATAGAATCAAACAAGCTACCGAATATACAATTACCACAAATCAGTACCAATAAATAAATGAAACCCTAAACAAACAGAAATTAAAATAAGGCAAATTCAAAACGAGCAGAAATTAATCTGAGTAGGGTTCTAAACCCAAAGCTTTCTAAAAGCTAGAATATAATTTGTACTTTACTGAAAAATATTCAAATGAATTTACTGCAAAAAATGTGCATTGTCCGTAAAATATACATATGCTGATATTTATTCCTTAAAATCTTAATAAATTTTTTATTTCTTCAAGTTATAAAAGTGAAAACATTTAAAAGAATATTTTTCAGTAAAGTACAAACTATATTCTAGCTTTTAGAAAGCATTGGGATTAGATAGGGTATAGGGGTTTAATTGTTCTCCATTCAGTTTCGACTATTAAAAGTGGCACTAGCCCTTTCAATTTTCAATCAGATGAGCCCTTTTTGAAGTTTCTACGACAAAAATTTCCAAAAAACCTTATATGCTCCCAGGGCATGACTTACAACCTTCTTTACCTTGAGGGTTGTGGGGGGGGGGAGTTATCATCATCAAAGACCTAATTTCCGGAACTTTCAACTACGTTGAACAAAATGAATATCTCAAAACTTTGATTGGATGTGTTTGGGGATATCGTAGCCGTGAGAAGGGGATTAGTTGCCCTTTAATCACTTTCGACTATTAAAAATGGCACTAGCTCTTTCAATTTCCAATCGAATGAGCCTTTTTTAAAGTTTCTACGACAACTCTTTCTATAAGAAAAATTAAATGCCCCCGGGCATAACTTACAACCCTTGCTCTAAGGGCTGTGGGGAAGGGGGTGTCTTCCTCAAAGACCTAATTTCCAGAACTTTCAACTATGTTTGAAAAAAATGGCTATCACAAAATTTTTATTGTATAGGTTTAGGGAAATGGCGGGCGTGAGAAGGGGGTTAGTCGCCCTCCAATTCTTTTCGACTATTAAAACGGGCACTACCCATTTCAATTTCCAAAAGAATGAGCCCTTTTTGAAGTTACTATGACAACGCTTCCAATAAAAACCATATATGCCCCCAGGGCATAACTTACAGCCCTTGCCCTGAGGGCTGTGAGGGGAGGGGGTTGTCATCCTTAAAGGCCTAATTTCCAAAACTTTCAACTACGTTGAAAAAAATGGCTTTCTAAAAATATAGATTGAATGTGCTTGCGGAAAATGTGGGCGTGAGAGGGGGGTTAGTTGCCCTCCAATCATTTTCAACTATTAAAAAGGGCACTAGCACTTTGAAATTCCAATCGAATGATCCCTTTTTTCAAGTTTCTACGACAAAGCTTTCAATAAAAGCTTTATGTGCCCCCATGGCATAACTTATAACCCTTGCCCTGAGGGCTCTGAAGGGGTTATCATCCTTAAACACCTAATTTCCAGAACTTTCAACTACGTTGAGCATAATGGCTATCTCAAAATTTTGATTGGATGTGTTTGGGAAAATTGTGGGCGTGAGAGGGGGGTTAAATACCCTCCAATCACTTTCGACTATTAAAAAGGGCACTAGCCCTTTGAATTTCCAATCGAATGAATCCTTTTTGAAGTTTCTATGACAAAGCTTTCTATAAAAACCTTATATGCCCTCAGGACATAACTTACAACCCTTGCCCTGAGGACTGTGGGGGGAGTGTCCTCCTATAAAAAAAAACATAATTTCTATCAGGAAATCAACTACTTTGAACAAAACGGCTATATCAAATTTTTATTGGATGTAATTGGGGAAATGGTGGGCGTGGGAGGGATGTTAGTTGCCTTCCAATCACTTTCGACTATTAAAAAGTGCACTAGCCATTCCAATTTCGAATGAGCCTTTTTCGAAGTTTCTACGACAAGTCTTTCGAAGTGCCCTGGTCTAGAAAAAAAAACATTGTGCCAACATCGTTGGCCAACATTGTGCACAATATGATTGTACACAATGTTGTGCACATATTTCTATGATATTCCTATGATTATATTTCTTAACTTTGGAAGTGATCGTCTCTTATTAGGGTGCTAGCTACCGCTGCAACCCGGATGATAATGTCAGTTGTAACTGGGGTTCATTCTATGCTATATGACTATAAACAGCCTATGGCTTTTTCTTCTTTGAAATAGTATGAGACAAACCTCAAACAATCAAGTAGCTAACCAAGTCCAATGTAAGCAAAGGTTTGATATTATAATGATCGTCTATTAATGTAAACGCTTGTCGAATGTATACCTTTGATTTTCTTTTTTCTTATATTTGTTTCGGTAATTTTCATCATTGTGATAACGCTCCTTGATATTTTGTTTTGCTCCTTCTTGAAAATCTTGGTCTGTTAAATACCTTTACTTTTCTCTTTTCAAGATGCTATCTATATTTTAGTATAGTAATTTTTTTAACTTACGTGTAGCTTGCTTGGATGAAACCATTATGCAAACGTTAGTTGGATGAAACCACTGTATTATTATGGTCACTTATATAGTAATCATGACGTCATGGCGTAATGATATTATTTCATGACGTCATGGCGCAATGATATGATTTCACGACGTCTTCAGAAATATCATCATCATGTCGTGTTTTTCTATTCACGTCATAGTTCTAATAAAATTATGACGACATTCATTATCTAGCAGGGTTTCAGACAAAGCGGTTCTAATGATGTACTTTCGTTTTGATCTGACTCTATTTTAAGGAGTTCTGGGTTTTTATATTTCTTAGCATTGGACGTGATTGTTTCTTACTAGGTTGCTAGCTACTGCTGCAACCCGGATTTTTCG
This sequence comes from Artemia sp. Qi Xiang Cuo, assembly GCF_049724085.1. Classification (NCBI taxonomy): domain Eukaryota; kingdom Metazoa; phylum Arthropoda; class Branchiopoda; order Anostraca; family Artemiidae; genus Artemia; species Artemia sp. Qi Xiang Cuo. The sequence continues at coordinate 23,941,201 of NC_142814.1, read as the reverse complement.
ACATCTAATTAGTTAATGCTATAAATATGATATTGGGTAATCCTTTAACATAATGCTGGATAATCATTTAACATAACATAGTTACGAGTTACGGCCGGGCGGTCTAGCGCGCTGGTGTTAGCCACCAGTCTCTTCAGAGGCACGGGTTCAAATCTTACCACTGGCAATATTTTATACCAAAGAAGACAAATTACTTGTTTGAGTCTTAAATTATAATCTTATTTTAGTTACTATGGGATGGAATTTTGTTCTTTGCTGTAATACGATTATAACGTCATTGATCAATCTTTAACATGAAACATGCAGTTTTTCGTAAAAAAATTATTCTATTTTAAAAATAATTTGTTTTAATTACAAAAGGTTTTAACCCCATTAATTTTCTTTAAAATGAGCCATTGAAAAATTCTCTACGATGATCCAGCGCCAAGCTATCTTTGGAAAAAAAGAAAAAAAAGATGCCGTTTAGGCAGAATGCTGTAGTAGCTGCCACTTTTCTTGATTTTCAAGCCAATATATTCCCCTTGCTGTTCAAGCAAAGGGACAGAAAGTTTCTTATATAGGGGGTACCGACAAGGCGGTTCTAATGGTGTAGTTTTCGTTTTGATCTGACTCATTTTTAGGAGTTATTTGTTTTTATATTTCTTAACATTGGACGTGATCGTCTCTTACAAGGTTGCTAGCTACTGCTGCAACCCGAATTAAGAAAAAGCCGTAGGCTTTTTCCTGTTTGTAATTTCAGATCAAATAAAGAACATCTATATTAGAGAACAACCAGCTTAAGTTCATCACATTTTTTGTCTTTCTGTTAATTAATAAGAGATGACTTTGTAATACAATGCAATTTCTAAACAAAACCTGCATTTTCATTTACCAGGTGGTAACACACATAACTTTTGACAAGGGAATTATATCACATAACATGAATGTAATGTCACATAAAAAGGAAATATAATATCACATAACATGATATTATAAAGATAATATAAGATATGCATCCTTTGAAAATTGCTCTGCTGGGCAACATGGGGCAGGGGTTCAATTCCCACCACAGGAATGTTGGATGACAAGCTTGCTACTTGTCAGAGGCAACACTATAGTGTTGCCTATAATAAAGACTATACGGTTCCAAAGTTTTATTATTTATTTTTACCCAGAGGCAATTCATTTGGAGGAGGCTGTAGTAGAAAATTCAAAGAGGGCTATTTTATTTGAAATAGAGAGGTTTAGTGCCCTTTTAAAGAGTCAAAAGTGATTGGAAAACAACTAACACCCTTTCCAAGCCCACCATTTCTCCGAGCACATCCAATCAAACTTTTGAGATAGCCATTCTGTTTAGCGTGGTTGATTTCCAGATAGAAATCATGTTTTTGAGAAAGACACTCCCCCACATCCCTCAGGGCAAGGGTTGTAAGTTATTCCCTGGGGGCATATAAGGTTTTATAGAAAGCTTTGTCGTAGAAACTTCAAAAAGACTCATTCGATTGGAAATTCAAAGGGCCAGTGCCCCTTTTAATAGTCGAAAGTGATTGGAGGGCAACTAATCCCCCTCTCACTACCACCTTTTCACCAAACACATCAATCAAAATTTTGTGATAGCCATTTTGTTCAACGTAGTTGAAAATTCAGGAAATTTGGTCTTTGAGGATAACAACCCCTCTCCCCACAGCCCTCAGGGCAAGGGTTGTACGTTATGCCCTGGGGGCATATAAGTTTTTATAGAAAGTGTTGTCGTAGAAACTTCAGAAAGGGCTCATTCGATTGCAAATTTAAATGACTAGTTCCCTTTTTAATAGTAAAAAGTGATTGGAAGGCAACTGACACCCCTTCCACGCCCACCATTTCCCCAAACACATCCAATCAAAACTTTCATACTGCCATTTTGTTCAACGTAGTTGAAAGTTCTGGAAATTATGTGTTTGAGCAGGACACTCCCCCCACAGTCTTCAGGGGGAAGGGTTATAAGTTATGCCCTGGGGCATATATGGTTCTTATGGAAGGAATGCTCGTATAAACTTCAGAGAGTGCTCATTTGATTGGAAATCGCAAGTTCTAGCTCACTTTTTAAGCGTCAAAAGATATCGAAGGGTAACCAGCTTCCCCCCCCCCAAAAAAAAACTTTTTCCCGGATGCATCCGATGAAGATTTTGAGATAGCTATTTTGTTAAAAATAGTTAAAAAATCAAAGAACAAAACTTCCGGTGTCGACACGACCCCCCCCAGGGCCCGGGGGCAGGCGTTGCGAGTTATACCCTGGGGGCATATATGGTTCTTATGGAAGGGATGCTCGTAGAAACTTCAAAGAGGGCTCATTTGATAGAAAATTGAAAGTTCTAGTTAACTTTTTAGAGTCAAAAGAGATTGGAGGGCAACTAATCCCCCCAAGCCCTTTTTTCCCCAAAATGCATCCAATGAAAATTTTGAGATAGCCATTAAGTTAAAAATTGCTCAAAAGTCAGATAACGAAAACTCAGGTGTCGTTACAACACCCCAGCGGCCCGGGGCAGGCGTCGTAAGTTATGCCCTGGGTTATATATGGTTAAAGAAAGAAAAACGAGCAAAAATGGGGTTTTTATAGGCCAAATTAAGATACTGAAAAAACGAAGCGAATATTTCGAGAGGACAAACGCCTCTCTTCTTCAGTGCGAAACGAAACGATTTATCAATAAAAGCCAAAAAATTAAAAGAATTAAAACCAACTACCTAACAACCATAAAAGAGAGTTATTTGCCAATATCCGCGATTTGCACAAAATCCAAAAAATATGAACTGCCATCGACGGATACTAGCAAACAACTGAACAAGGAAAGGAATCAATTCATTCACTCGAAAAACAAAACGAACCAGCAATTAAATAAGTTGGAAAACTATGTCATTTGATTTCGGATTTTAATTAAGGCATTTCTTGCAGACACCCTTTGAGACCTAAGGGGTTGTTCACATGTTTGATTAGATGATTGGGAAAGTGGTTCAAGGTTTATTTCAGGGATCACTAAAGTATCGGCTTCTCTTTTGAGAAAACCCAAATATGACTCGTTTATTCTTAAATCACCGGAATCTCGGTTCGAAGCTAGACCTAAATGTTGGTATTTATAAATTTCAACAGCTTCTCTGTAGTGCTGGACAATACCTTTATCATTCGAAATAAAACTAGCTTGATTAAACAAAATAGTATGGTCTGGTTTTTCAAAAATGTGCTCTGCAAGGGCAGAGTCAAAATTTTCTGTTTTTTTCCGCTTTTTAAGTGTATTATTAATTGAACTAGAGTGCTGAGTTAATCTATCAGTTAGTCGCTGATTAGTTCTTCCAATATACCAAAGACCACACGAACAAGGAATTCTGTAGACACCGGAGTTTTCACCTATCGGGATAGGGTCTTTTCCTTGATAAATTTGGGACCTGATAGTTTTTCTGGGTCTATAATAAGCGTAAATGTTATTTTTCCTTAGATTTTTTGAAATGTGGTCTGAAATCCCTTTAATGTATGGGAGACCAAGATAAACTGAATTTTCCCTTTGATTTGTGTTTTCTGTGGAACTATCTGATAATCTTTTAATGCGTTTTTCAATTACAGAATTTATTAAACTAAATGGATAACCATTCCCAAATAAAATATCTCTAAGGTGGTTGAGCTCTAAATCCAAGAAACGTGTTGAACAAACTTTCAATGCTCTATCAACTAGAGAAGTGACAACTCCTCTTTTCACAGCAGGAGAATGATTGGATGAATAACTTAAGTACCGGTCATTATGTGTGGGTTTTCTATATACACTAAACTCGAAACATGAATCATTTCGGTGCACCAGAACATCTAAGAAAGGAAGACGCCTCTCTATCTCTGATTCTTGAGTAAATTTCAGTTTTGGATCAAAGGAGTTGAGCAAGTGAAGAACGAGCAAAAACGAGTTTTTGCTCGTTTTTCTTTCTTTATGTGATGTCAGGCCAATGTGGTTTAAGAAATTATCTTTTTATATATGGTTCTTATGAAAGGAATGCTCGTATAAACTTCAGAGGGGCTCATTTGATTGGAAAATGAAAGTTAGAGCTCACTTTTTAATAGTCAAAAGAGATCCAAGGGCAGCTACACCCCCCCATGCCTTCTTTTTCCAAACCCATCTGATGAAAATTTGAGAGTGATATTTTGTAGAACAAAGATAAAAGGCCAGATAAGAAAACTCCGTTGTTAATACAACCCTCCAGGGCCCAGGAGACGGCATTCTAAGTTATTCACTTGAGGCAGGTATGGTTCTTATGAAAGGGATGCTCGTATAAACTTGATAGAGGGCTCATTTTATTGGAAATTGAAAGTTCTAGTTCACTTTTTAGGAGTCAAGAGAGTTAAGGGCAACTACCCCCCCCCCCACGCTCTTTTTTCCCCAAACCCATCCGCTACAAATTTTGAGGTAACCAGTTTTTTAGAAATTGTTTAAAAATGAGATAACAAAAACTCTCCCCAGGGCCCGGGGGATAGGCGTTATAAGTGTTGTCCTAGGGGCATATTTCCCCCAAGCACATCCGATAAAATTTTTATAATAGCCATTGCATTAAAACTAGTTCAAAAGTCAGATAAGAAAAATTCCTGTGTCAACGCAACCCACCAGAGCCCGGAGGCAGGCGTTATGAATAATGCTCTAGGGGAATATATAGTTCTCATGAGTAGTAATCAATGTTATACTTTACATACTTTATGTTCCATCCTGTGTTATTTGCCCACTTTACGTTCCATGGCACCTTTCCATGGCAGATTACCAGACTAGTTATTTGGCAGTGTATAATGTGGTCAAGCATGTTTTTGAGAGTTTGGTCGTAATAATATAATTTAAAGCAAAGCCAAACGAGTGGGGACTCCCCTCCGGTTCCTAAACATTGCAAAAAAGATAGCAGTATGAACGGGGATTCCCCGCACAAATTTGTTTCAACTCCAAGTTTTTCAACCAGACTGGTTTTTTGAAAGCATAGTGTGTACATGTGTGTAGGCTTTGTTATTAAAAACTTGGACACTACAATCAGAATTGTTTGATTGACATTTAAAAAGGGGTAATGAGATTTGGGATTTTGGAGGGAAAATCAAAAATGCTCAGAATCGAAAATGAATGGGATTTGCCTCAAGGGGAAGGCTCAGAGGCCCTTCGTTCCCCCATTCCTGAGAGCAGGGGAGCGGGGGGGTCAATTTTGGAGGGAAAACCAAAAATACTCAGAATCAAAAATAAAGCGTGATCTACCTCAAGGGGAAGGCTCAGAGGCCCTTCGTTCCCCCATTTCTGCGGGCAGGGGAGGGGGGGGGTCAATTTTGGAGAGAAAACCGAAAATACTCAAAATCGAAAATAAACGGGATCTGCCTCAAGGGGAAGGCTCAGAGGCCCTTCGTCCCCCCATTTCTGAGGGCAGGGGAGGGGGGTGTCAATTTGGGAGGGAAAAGCAAAAATGCTCCGAAGTTAAAATACATGGTAACTGCATAACGGACATGGCTCAATGGCCCCTCCGTACTCCATTTCTTAGGGCCGGGGCGGGGGGGGCAATTTTGGAGGGAAAATCAAAAATACTCAGAATCTAAAATAAATGGGATCTGCCTCAAGGGGAAGGCTCAGAGGCCCTTCGTTCCCCCATTTCTGAGGGCAGGGGAGGGGGGGGTCAATTTTGGAGGGAAAACCAAAAATACTCAGAATCGAAAATAAATGGGATCTGCCTTAAGGGCAAGGCTCAGAGGCCCCTCCTTCCTCCATTTCTGAGGGCAGGGGGCAATTTCGGAGGGAAAACCAAAAATACTCAGAATCGAAAATAAACGGGATCTGCTTCAAGGACAAGGCTCAGAGGCCCCTCCTCCCTCCATTTCTGAGGGCAGGGGTAAATTTGGGAGGGAAAACCGAAAATATTCAGAATCGAAAATAAACGGGATCTGCCTCAAGGGGAAGTAGTTCATTTTGAATTTCTTTCATTGAAATGCAAGAGTTGGAATAATTCAGTAGTGTTTTGTTGTGCTTTACCTTGTCACAATTACATTCTCTTAATTTTTCAAAGTTCATTTTGAATTTCTTTCGTGAAATGCAAGAATAGGAATATTTCAGTAGTGTCTTGTCGTGGTTTACCTTTTCATAGCTACATTCTCATGATTTTTTAAAATTTATTTTGGATTTCTTTCGTTGAAATGCAAGAGTTGGAATATTTCAGTAGCGACTTGTTGTGCTTTACCTTGTCAAAGTTACATTCTATTAATTTTTCTAATTTAATTTTGAATTTATTTAGTTAAATTAAATAGATTTAATATTTAATTAGTGTTTTGTTTTGATATACCTTTTCACAGTTACATTCTGTTGATTTTCATATTTCATTTTGAATTTCTTTCATTGAAATGCAAGAGTTGGAATATTTCAGTAGTGTTTTGTTGTGCTTTACCTTGTCACAGTTACATTCTCTTAATTTTTCAAAGTTCATTTTGAATTTCTTTCGTGAAATGCAAGAATTGGAATATTTCAATAGTATCTTGTCGTGGTTTACCTTGTCACAGCTACACTCTCAAGATTTTTCAAAGTTCATTTTGAATTTCTGTCGTGAAATGCAAGAGTTGGAATATTTCAGTAGTGACTTGTTGTGCTTTACCTTGTCACAGTTACATTCTCTTGATTTTTCGAAGTTCATTTTGAATTTCTGTCGTGAAATTCAAGAGTTGGAATATTTCAGTAGTGTTTTGTTGTGCTGTCCCTTGTCACAGTTACATTCTGTTGATTTTCATAGTTCATTTTGAATTTCTTTCATTGAAATGCAAGAGTTGGAATATTTCAGTAGTGTTTTGTTGTGCTTTACCTTGTCACAGTTACATTCTGTTGATTTTAATAGTTCATTTTGAAAATTTTCATTGAAATGCAAGAGTTGGAATATTTCAGTAGTGTTTAGTTGTGCTTTACCTTGTCACAGTTACATTCTCTTGATTTTTCGAAGTTCATTTTGAATTTCTGTCGTGAAATGCAAGAGTTGGAATATTTCAGTAGTGTTTTGTTGTGCTTTACCTTGTCACAGTTACATTCTTTTGATTTTCATAGTTCATTTTGAATTTCTTTCATTTAAATGCAAGAGTAGGAATATTTCAGTAGTGTTTTGTTGTGCTTTACCTTGTCACTGTTACATTCTCTTAATTTTTCAAAGTTCATTTTGAATTTCTCTCGTAAAATGCAAGAATTGGAATATTTCAGTAGTGTCTTGTCGTGGTTTTCCTTGTCACAGCTACATTCTCATGATTTTTCAAAGTTCATTTTGAATTTCTGTCGTGAAATGCAAGAGTTGGAATATTTCAGTAGTGACTTGTTGTGCTTTACCTTGTCACAGTTACATTCTCTTGATTTTTCGAAGTTCATTTTGAATTTCTGTCGTGAAATACAAGAGTTGGAATATTTCAGTAGTGTTTTGTTGTGCTTTACCTTGTCACAGTTACATTCTCTTAATTTTCAAAGTTCATTTTGAATTTATTTCGTGAAATGCAAGAATTGGAATATTTCAGTAGTGTCTTGTCGTGGTTTACCTTGTCACGGCTACATTCTCATGATTTTTCAAAGTTCATTTTGGATTTCTTTCGTTGAAATGCAAGAGTTGGAATATTTCAGTAGTGACTTGTTGTGCTTTACCTTGTCACAGTTACATTCTCTTGATTTTTCGAAGTTCATTTTGAATTTCTGTCGTGAAATGCAAGAGTTGGAATATTTCAGTAGTGTTTTGTTGTGCTTTACCTTGTCACAGTTACATTCTGTTGATTTTCATATTTCATTTTGAATTTGTTTAATTGAAATGCACGAGTTGGAATATTTCAGTAGTGTTTTGTTGTGCTTTACATTTTCACAGTTACATTCTGTTGATTTTCATAGTTCATTTTGAAAATTTTCATTGAAATGCAAGAGTTGGAATATTTCAGTAGTGTTTAGTTGTGCTTTACCTTGTCACAGTTACATTCTCTTGATTTTTCGAAGTTCATTTTGAATTTCTGTCGTGAAATGCAAGAGTTGGAATATTTCAGTAGTGTTTTGTTGTGCTTTACCTTGTCACAGTTACATTATTTTGATTTTCATAGTTCATTTTGAATTTCTTTCATTGAAATGCAAGAGTAGGAATATTTCAGTAGTGTTTTGTTGTGCTTTACCTTGTCACTGTTACATTCTCTTAATTTTTCAAAGTTCATTTTGAATTTCTTTCGTAAAATGCAAGAATTGGAATATTTCAGGAGTGTCTTGTCGTGGTTTACCTTGTCACAGCTACATTCTCATGATTTTTCAAAGTTCATTTTGAATTTCTGTCTTGAAATGCAAGAGTTGGAATATTTCAGTAGTGTCTTGTTGTGCTTTACCTTGTCACAGTTACATTCTCTTGATTTTTCGAAGTTCATTTTGAATTTCTGTCGTGAAACACAAGAGTTGGAATATTTCAGTAGTGTTTTGTTGTGCTTTACCTTGTCACAGTTACATTCTCTTAATTTTCAAAGTTCATTTTGAATTTCTTTCGTGAAATGCAAGAATTGGAATATTTCAGTAGTGTCTTGTCGTGGTTTACCTTGTCACGGTTACATTCTCATGATTTTTCAAAGTTCATTTTGGATTTCTTTCGTTGAAATGCAAGAGTTGGAATATTTCAGTAGTGACTTGTTGTGCTTTACATTGTCACAGTTACATTCTCTTGATTTTTCGAAGTTCATTTTGAATTTATGTCGTGAAATACAAGAGTTGGAATATTTGAGTAGTGTTTTGTTGTGCTTTACCTTGTCACAGTTACATTCTGTTGATTTTCATAGTTCATTTTGTATTTCTTTCATTTAAATGCGAGAATTGGAATATTTAAGTTGTGTTTTGTTGTGCTTTACCTTGTCACAGTTACATTCTCTTAATTTTTCAAAGTTCATTTTGAATTTCTTTCGTGAAATGCAAGAATTGGAATATTTCAGTAGTGTCTTGTCGTGGTTTACCTTGTCACAGCTACATTCTCATGATTTTTCAAAGTTCATTTTGAATTTCTGTCGTGAAATGCAAGAGTTGGAATATTTCAGTAGTGACTTGTTGTGCTTTACCTTGTCACAGTTACATTCTCTTGATTTTTCGAAGTTCATTTTGAATTTCTGTCGTAAAATGCAAGAGTTGGAATATTTCAGTAGTGACTTGTTGTGCTTTACCTTGTCACAGTTACATTTTCGTGATTTTTCGAAGTTCATTTTGAATTTCTGTCGTAAAATGCAAGAGTTGGAATATTTCAGTAGTGTTTTGTTGTGCTTTCCCTTGTCACAGTTACATTCTGTTGATTTTCATAGTTCATTTTGAATTTCTTTCATTGAAATGCAAGAGTTGTAATATTTCAGTAGTGTTTTGTTGTGCTTTACCTTGTCACAGTTACATTCTGTTGATTTTCTTAGTTCATTTTGAAAATTTTCATTGAAATGCAAGAGTTGGAATATTTCAGTAGTGTTTAGTTGTGCTTTACCTTGTCACAGTTACATTCTCTTGATTTTTAGAAGTTCATTTTGAATTTCTGTCGTGAAATGCAAGAGTTGGAATATTTCAGTAGTGTTTTGTTGTGCTTTACCTTGTCACAGTTACATTCTTTTGATTTTCATAGTTAATTTTGAATTTATTTCATTGAAATGCAAGAGTAGGAATATTTCAGTAGTGTTTTGTTGTGCTTTACCTTGTCACTGTTACATTCTCTTAATTTTTCAAAGTTCATTTTGAATTTCTCTCGCAAAATGCAAGAATTGGAATATTTCAGTAGTGTCTTGTCGTGGTTTACCTTGTCACAGCTACATTCTCATGAATTTTTCAAAGTTCATTTTGAATTTCTGTCGTGAAATACAAGAGTTGGAATATTTCAGTAGTGTATTGTTGTGCTTTACCTTGTCACAGTTACATTCTCTTGATTTTTCGAAGTTCATTTTGAATTTCTGTCGTGAAACACAAGAGTTGGAATATTTCAGTAGTGTTTTGTTGTGCTTTACCTTGTCCCAGTTACATTCTCTTAATTTTTCAAAGTTCATTTTGAATTTCTTTCGTGAAATGCAAGAATTGGAATATTTCAGTAGTGTCTTGTCGTGGTTTACCTTGTCACAGCTACATTCTCATGATTTTTCAAAGTTCATTTTGAATTTCTGTCGTGAAATGCAAGAGTTGGAATATTTCAGTAGTGACTTTTTGTGCTTTACCTTGTCACAGTTACATTCTCTTGATTTTTCGAAGTTCATTTTGAATTTCTGTCGTAAAATGCAAGAGTTGGAATATTTCAGTAGTGACTTGTTGTGCTTTACCTTGTCACAGTTACATTTTCGTGATTTTTCGAAGTTCATTTTGAATTTCTGTCGTAAAATGCAAGAGTTGGAATATTTCAGTAGTGTTTTGTTGTGCTTTCCCTTGTCACAGTTACATTCTGTTGATTTTAATATTTCATTTTGAATTTCTTTCGTTGAAATGCAAGAGTTGGAATATTTCAGTAGTGTTTTGTTGTGCTTTACCTTGTCACAGTTACATTCTGTTGATTTTCATAGTTAATTTTGAAAATTTTCATTGAAATGCAATAGTTGGAATATTTCAGTAGTGTTTAGTTGTGCTTTACCTTGTCACAGTTACAATCTCTTGATTTTTCGAAGTTCATTTTGAATTTCTGTCGTGAAATGCAAGAGTTGGAATATTTCAGTAGTGTTTTGTTGTGCTTTACCTTGTCACAGTTACATTCTTTTGATTTTCATAGTTCATTTTGAATTTCTTTCATTGAAATGCAAGAGTTGGAATATTTCAGTAGTGTTTTGTTGTGCTTTACCTTGTCACTGTTACATTCTCTTAATTTTTCAAAGTTCATTTTGAATTTCTCTCGTAAAATGCAAGAATTGGAATATTTCAGTAGTGTCTTGTCGTGGTTTACCTTGTCACAGCTACATTCTCATGAATTTTTCAAAGTTCATTTTGAATTTCTGTCGTGAAATGCAAGGGTTGGAATATTTCAGTAGTGACTTGTTGTGCTTTACCTTGTAACAGTTACATTCTCTTGATTTTTCGAATTTCATTTTGAATTTCTGTCGTGAAATGACAGAGATGGAATCTTTAAGTAGTGTTTTGTTGTGCTTTACCTTGTCACAGTTACATTCTCTTAATTTTCAAAGTTCATTTTGAATTTCTTTCGTGAAATGCAAGAATTGGAATATTTCAGTAGTGTCTTGTCATGGTTTACCTTGTCACGGCTACATTCTCATGATTTTTCAAAGTTCATTTTGGATTTCTTTCGTTGAAATGCAAGAGTTGGAATATTTCAGTAGTGACTTGTTGTGCTTTACCTTGTCACAGTTACATTCTCTTGATTTTTCGAAGTTCATTTTGAATTTATTTCATAAAATACAAGAGTTAGAATACTTCAGTAGGGTTTTGTTGTGCTTTACCTTGTCACAGTTACATTCTGTTGATTTTCCTAGTTCATTTCTTAATTAATTCGTTTAATTGCTGTAGTTGGAATATTTAAGTAGTGTGTTGTAGTGATTTAACTTGTCACAGTTACATTCTGTTGATTTTCATAGTTCATTTTGAAAATTTTCATTGAAATGCAATAGTTGGAATATTTCAGTAGTGTTTAGTTGTGCTTTACCTTGTCACAGTTACATTCTCTTGATTTTTCGAAGTTCATTTTGAATTTCTGTCGTGAAATGCAAGAGTTGGAATATTTCAGTAGTGTTTTGTTGTGCTTTACCTTGTCACAGTTACATTCTTTTGATTTTCATAGTTCATTTTGAATTTCTTTTATTGAAATGCAAGAGTAGGAATATTTCAGTAGTGTTTTGTTGTGCTTTACCTTGTCACTGTTACATTCTCTTAATTTTTCAAAGTTCATTTTGAATTTCTTTCGTGACATGCAAGAATTGGAATATTTCAGGAGTGTCTTGTCGTGGTTTACCTTGTCACAGCTACATTCTCATGATTTGTCAAAGTTCATTTTGAATCTCTGTCGTGAAATGCAAGAGTTGGAATATTTCAGTAGTGTCTCGTTGTGCTTTACCTTGTCACAGTTACATTCTCTTGATTTTTCGAAGTTCATTTTGAATTTCTGTCGTGAAACACAAGAGTTGGAATATTTCAGTAGTGTTTTGTTGTGCTTTACCTTGCCACAGTTACATTCTCTTAATTTTCAAAGTTCATTTTGAATTTCTTTCGTGAAATGCAAGAATTGGAATATTTCAGTAGTGTCTTGTCGTAGTTTACCTTGTCACGGTTACATTCTCATGACTTTTCAAAGTTCATTTTGGATTTCTTTCGTTGAAATGCAAGAGTTGGAATATTTCAGTAGTGACTTGTTGTGCTTTACCTTGTCACAGTTACATTCTCTTGATTTTTCGAAGTTCATTTTGAATTTCTGTCGTGAAATGCAAGAGTTGGAATATTTCAGTAGTGTTTTGTTGTGCTTTACCTTGTCACAGTTACATTCTGTTTATTTTCATAGTTAATTTTTAATTTCTTTAATTTAAATTAAAGAGTTGGAATATTTAAGTATTGTTTTGTTGTGCTTTACCTTGTCAAAGTTACATTCTATTAATTTTTCAAAGTTCATTTTGAATTTCTTTCGTGAAATGTAAGAATTGGAATATTTCAGTAGTGTCTTGTCGTGGTTTACCTTGTCACAGCTACATTCTCATGATTTTTCAAAGTTCATTTTGAATTTCTGTCGTGAAATGCAAGAGTTGGAATATTTCAGTAGTGACTTGTTGTGCTTTACCTTGTCACAGTTACATTCTCTTGATTTTTCGAAGTTCATTTTGAATTTCTGTCGTAAAATGCAAGAGTTGGAATATTTCAGTAGTGACTTGTTGTGCTTTACCTTGTCACAGTTACATTTTCGTGATTTTTCGAAGTTCATTTTGAATTTCTGTCGTAAAATGCAAGAGTTGGAATATTTCAGTAGTGCTTTGCTTTGCATTACCTTGTCACAGTTACATTCTGTTGATTTTCATAGTTAATTTTGAATTTCTTTCATTGAAATGCAAGAGCTGGAATATTTCAGTAGTGTTTTGTTGTGCTTTACCTTGTCACAGTTACATTCTCTTAATTTTTCAAAGTTCATTTTGAATTTCTTTCACGAAATTCAAGAATTGGAATATTTCAGTAGTGTCTTGTCGTGGTTTACGTTGTCACAGCTACATTCTCATGATTTTTCAAAGTTCATTTTGGATTTCTTTCGTTGAAATGCAAGAGTTGGAATATTTCAGTAGTGACTTGTTGTGCTTTACCTTGTCACATTTACATTCTCATGATTTTTCGAAGTTCTTTTTGAATTTCTGTCGTGAAATGCAAGAGTTGGAATATTTCACTAGTGTTTTGTTGTGCTTTACCTTTTCACAGTTACATTCTCTTAATTTTTCCAAGTTCATTTTGAATTTATTTCGTGAAATGCAAGAATTGGAATATTTCAGTAGTGTCATGTCGTGGTTTACCTTGTCACAGCTACATTCTCATGATTTTTCAAAGTTCATTTTGAATTTCTGTCGTGAAATGCAAGAGTTGGAATATTTCAGTAGCTAAGCTGATTATCTCCAAGTGGACATAGAAAACCAGTTTCATTACAGATCAAGAACAATGTGTGCTTGCTATAACACATAAGTACTGAATTTTGTTGGATGTTTAGATAAGCCATTAAATCAATTTGTAGAAAAGAGTAATGCTATAGAAAATTCCTTGCATAAACTATTTACAATAAAGGGTATATATCTGACCATTAGGAGGGTGGTTTTAAATTACTGTGAATACTGTATTGGGATTCAGGGTTAGATTTTGATACTAAAGGCAAATCTATTTATTAGCTATCTTAATTGGCCTAATCTGTGAATAAAAAAATATCTACTTTTATTTTATTAGCATGTTTCCTTCAGAAGCAGTCAGCCATGAAACTTGTACTGTATAATATCTACGCCCTATAAATAAGGAAAAGAAGGGATAGACTAGGCTAGTAGGGTAAGTAGATAAGTAAGTTTATTTGTGAGTAAACCAAACAAGGTATTTCACTCTATACACTAAACTAAAACTAGGCTACAAAACAAAAAAAACACAAGAAAACACTAATCTAATCTTAAAGTCTCAAATGAAAAAAAGAAAAGAAAAACAAGAAAAAAAAACACTAATCTAATCTTAAAATATCAAATGAAGAGAAATGATCAAAAACCAATGATCACCAACTATAAAATTTCTAATCTCCTAGGCTAGTAGGGTAAAAGACCTTGGTAAAGTTCTATGAAATCATATTATTGTGTTAGGACAAAAGTGAATACACCATTTGATGCCTTTTTTTATGCATATTACAAATATGATAATCATTTCTATTGGAAATGAATTTCAACTCCCCCCCCCCTTTATATGCCAATTCAGGGTTAGGTATATATAGGGGGGGGGGGGGCGGAAATTCATTTCTGATAGAAATGATTATTGTATTCGTAATCAGCATAAAAAAGGCATCAAATGGTGTATTCACTTTATTTCTAACTCAATAATATGATTTTGTAGAACTTTACCAAGACCTCTTTTTGGGAAAGACCACTTTTCTTTGGCATTCCAGAAAAAATAGCAATGGGTTTTTGGACCACCCCTTTTCACTACAGCTTGATGCAATGTGAGGGCAGTAACAAGAACCCTGCCTTCTTGGTCAAATTTTCACCAATAATTTGTCAGCATAAATTAAAAATGTGGTCTCTGTTATGAAAAGCAATTGAAAAGAAAAATTTATTTAGGCTAATATTTGTGATTTATAGAATGAATATCAAGCAATAAAAGTTACATTTCTAGAAACAGAAGAACATCAGCTTTCTGTTAGGCTACTATGTGAATAAAACTGAAACACTATAAGGATATATAGGCCTATATCAAGATAGGATAATTGGTATTTCCAAAAAGAGGTCTCTACAGGTAAGTCAATAAACTAGCAACTTCAAGTGCTTGATCTTAAATAATTTTAATAATAACCATATTGATGCATAGCTTAGATTTTTAGCTATTCATTAATATATACAATTCTTCTCAATTCCTCTTTGCTAACAAGATGTGAGGGTTTTAGTTTCACACAATTTTGCTCAACTTGATACTGTTTTTTACCGGGATACCACCAGATGGCTAATTTGACAGTGTATATATATACAAATCTTTAAATTAGCCAACCGGCCAACCAGTATTTTAAGCCTAGGAGTCCACCTGGACAAAAGGAAACATTAAGAAAACAATTCTTACTCCATATTATGTGGAATAATCCTAGTTAACACATTTTGCAGGGGGGGAGCCTTTATTTTCACTTCTTTGCTTGTTTTTTTTTAGTTTTTCTAAGAAATTCATGAATTTCTTAGAGCCTGTATATTTACAGAATATATGCCCCCACCCCCTAATGTGTAAATATATACCTAGAATTGCACCCCCAATCTAAATATAACATCCAATTGTATCACAAATGAACTTTACTCACACATTAGCCATGTGGTGGATGTCCTTTTTTACCCCAGCTTAGTAGCCTAAAACTTTCCTATAGCCTAGTACATTTAAGGCCCTAAATTCACTGCTGCGAGTTTCATTCACCTAACTTCCAGGACAGCAAGAGTCCACAATGAATAAAAATCTACTAGACTATATTTAGTTCAGAAGGGCCATGCTCAGGAGTGTTAGCCTATCCATCCCTGCTCTGCATTTATTTTCTGGGCTAAGCCTACAAGTCACACATAGCCTATATCCTTCTATAAAATCAGTGGAAATTCCTACCAGGATGAAGTTATCTCCTGGCTCCCATCTCCGGGTTTATCTCCCTGACCTAAAATTGCTTACCCTATAGCTCTGAAAATAAAAATTGTCCTTAAAAAAAACTGCTGACACTTACAGCATTCAACTGATACTAAGTTTTTGAATCTTTTGCTGTTTTTGATATATTACTTAAAAGTACAAATATAAGCGTGAACTTAAAATTAATGCCTGAAACATTTTTTTCACAGAATTTTTCATTGTTATTTGGAATTAATTTGTCAGAATCTTTCAAATGAGGTGTTACATGACTATATTCAAAAAAATATTATTTTGACTGTTAGGCCTATTGAGGTGGAGGGCAGATCAATTTTGTTGCTTCATTTTTTATTCAAAAGCTATCAATCAGCACATCATTTAAAAGCTATCTTTCTTCTAAACATGTTTCAAAGGTTATTTTCTACATCAAACCTAAAACGGCCCCACAAATCCTCTTTTGCCTCCCATCTCCCCTTTCCTCCCAAACCCTCCTTGTCAAAACAATACAAATGAAAATTTGTAAAGAGATTTGTTATAGTAAGATATATCTTAAATGGAGAATCTTTCATTGCCTTGGAATGTCCTAGCTCCATAAACCCCCCAACCCCTGAATATTAGTACCTCCCAAAGAAAAAAAAGGCAAATTGAAATTTTGTTCAAAAACTATTGGATAAGAATTGGATATTTAAAATATTTATGTCAGGAGCTTTCAAATGAGGTGTCGCATGACTATATTCAATTATATTATATTTTTACTGTTATGGAGGTAGTCAAGAGGTAGACCAAATGAGGTTTTTCACTTTTTGTCAGAGCTTATCAAACAGCACATCATTTGAAAGCTATCCTTCTTCTGAATATGTTTCTAGCGTTGTTTTCTACATTAAACCTAAAAAGGCCACACAAATCCTCTTTTGCCTTTCATCTCCCCTTTCCCCTCAAAACCTCCATGTCAAAACAAGAAAAATGAAAATGCGTTAAAATATTCGTTATAGTAAGATATTTCTTAAATGGAGAAGTTTTCCTTGCATAGGAATGTCCTAGCTTTATAAACCCTCCTACCTCTGAATGTAAGTACATACCAAAGAAAAACATGGCAAATTTAAATTTGGTTCAAAAACTATTGCATATGACTTGGATATTTAAAATCTTTATGGCAGGAGCTTTCAAATGAGGTGTTGCATGACTATATTGAATTATATTTTATTTTTTATTGTTATGGAGGTAGTCTAGAGGTAGTCCAAATGAGGTTTTTCACTTTTTGTCAAAGCTTATCAAACAGCACATCATTTGAAAGCGATCCTTCTTCTGAACATGTTTCTAGTGTTGTTTTCTACATCAAACCTAAAAGGGCCACACAAATTCTCTTTTACCTCCCATCTCCCATTTCCTCTCAAACCCTCCATATCAAAACAAGAAAAATGAAAGTTCGTTTCTGAACATGTTCCTAGCGTTGTTTTCTACATTAAACCTAAAAGGGCCACACAAATCCTCTTTTGCCTTTCATCTTCCCTTTCCCCTCAAAACCTCCATGTCAAAACAAGAAAAATGAAAATTCGTTAAAATATTCGTTATAGTAAGATATTTCTTAAATGGAGAAGTTTTCCTTGCCTAGGAATGTCATAGCTTTATAAGCCCTCCCACCTCAGAATGTAAGTACCTCCCAAAGAAAAACGTGGCAAATTCAAATTTGGTTCAAAAATTATTGCATAAGACTTGTTTGTTTAAAATCGTTATTGCAGGAGCTTTCAAATGAGGTGTTGCACGATTATATTGAATTATATTTTATTTTTTATTGTTGTTGAGGTAGTCTAGAGGTAGGCCAAATTAGGTTTTTCCCTTTTTATCAAAACAAACCTAACAACACATCATTTTAAAGCGCTCCTTTTTCTGAACATGTTTCTAGTGTTTTTTTATACATCAAACCTTAAAGGGCCTTATAAAGCCTTTTTTGCCTACCATCTCCCATTTCCTCTCAAACCCTCAATATCAAAACAAGAAAAATGAAAGTTCGTAAAAATATTTGTTATAGTAACATATATCTTAAATGGAGAAGTTTTCCTTGCTTAGGAATGTCCTAGCTCCATAAACCCCCCAAACCCTAAATATAAGTACCTCCCAAAGAAAAACATGGCAAATTCAAATTTGGTTAAAAAAACTATTGCATAAGACTTAAATATTTATAATCTTTATGTCAGGAGCTTTCAAATGAGGTGTCGCATGACTATATTCAATTATATTTTATTTTTACTGTTATGGAGGTAGTCTAGAGGTAGGCCAAATGAGGTCTTTCATTTTTTGGCAAAGCTTAGCAAACAGCACATCATTTGAAAGCCATCCTTCTTCTGGACATGTTTCTAGCGTTGTTTTCTACATTAAACCTAAAAGGTCCACACAAATTCTCTTTTGCCTCCCATCTCCCCTTTCCTCTCAAACCCTCCATGTCAAAACAAGAAAATTAAAATTTGTAAAGAGATTTGTTATAGTAAGATATATCTTAAATAGAGAAGTTTTCATTGCCCAGGAATGCCCTAGCTCCATAAACCCTCCTATCCCTGAATATAAGTACCTTCCAAAGAAAAACACGGCAAATTCAAATTTGGTTAAAAAACTATTGAATAAGACTTGGATATTTAAAATCTTTATGTCAGGAGCTTTCAAATGATGTGTCGCATCTCGCATGAATATATTCAATTATATTTTATTTTTACTGTTATGGAGGTAGTCTAGAGGTAGGCCAAATGCGGTCTTTCATTTTTTGTCAAAGCTTATCAAACAGCACATCATTTGAAAGCTATCCTTCTTCTGAACATGTTCCTAGCGTTTTTTTTTTTACATTAAACCTAAAAAGGCCACACAAATCTTCTTTTGCCTCCCATCTCCCCTTTCCTCTCAAACCCTCCATGTCAAAACAAGAAAAATGAAACTTCATAAA
This sequence comes from Artemia sp. Qi Xiang Cuo, assembly GCF_049724085.1. NCBI lineage: Eukaryota > Metazoa > Arthropoda > Branchiopoda > Anostraca > Artemiidae > Artemia > Artemia sp. Qi Xiang Cuo. The sequence continues at coordinate 23,922,529 of NC_142814.1, read as the reverse complement.
AATATTTGCTATAGTAACATATATCTTAAATGGAGAAGTTTTCCTTGCCTAGGAATGTCCTAGATCCATAAAACCCCCAAACCCTGAATATAAGTACCTCCCAACGAAAAACATGGCAAATTCAACTTTGGTTCAAAAACTATTGTATAAGACTTAGATATTTAAAATCTTTATGCCAGGAGCTTTCAAATGAGGTGTCGCATGACTATATTCAATTATATTTTATTTTTACTGTTATGGAGGTAGTCTAGAGGTAGGCCAAATGAGGTCTTTCATTTTTTGTCAAAGCTTATCAAACAGCACATCATTTGGAAGCTATCCTTCTTCTAAACATGTTCCTAGCGTTGTTTTCTACATTAAACCTAAAAGGGCCACACAAATTCTCTTTTGCCTCCCATCTCCCCTTTCCTCTCAAACCCTCCGTGTCAAAACAAGAAAAATTAAAATTCGTAATGAGATTCGCTATAGTTAGACCTATCTTGAATAAAGAATGTTTCCTTGCCAAGGACTGCCCTAGCTCCATAAACCCTCATTTCCCTGAATTTAAGTACCTCCCAAAGAAAAACATGGCAAATTCAAATTTTGTTAAAAAACTTTTGGATAAGACTTGGATATTTAAAATCTTTATTTCAGGAGCTTTTAAATGATGTGTCGCATGACTACATTCAATTATATTTTATTTTTATTGTTATGGAGGTAGTCTAGAGGTAGGCCAAATGAGGTCTTTCATTTTTTGTCAAAGCTTATCAAACAGCACATCATTTGAAATCTATCCTTCTTTTGAACATGTTCCTAGCGTTGTTTTCTACATTAAACCTAAAAGGGCCACACAAATCCTCTTTTGCCTCCCATCCCCCCTTCCCTCTCAAACCCTCCATGTCAAAACAAAAAAAATGATTCTTAAAAAGATTTGTTATAGTAACATATATCTGAAATGGAGAAGTTTTCCTTGCCTAGGAATGTTTTAGCTCCATAAACCCCCCTATCCCTGAATATAAGTACCTCCCAAAGAAAAACATGGCAAATTCAAATTTGGTTCAAAAACTATTGGATAAGACTAGGATATTTAAAATATTTATGTCAGGAGCTTTCAAATGAGATGTCGCATGACTATATTCAATTATATTATATTTTTACTGTTATGGAGGTAGTCAAGAGGTAGACCAAATGAGGTTTTTCACTTTTTGTCAGAGCTTATCAAACAGCTCATCATTTGAAAGCTATCCTTCTTCTGAATACGTTTCTAGCGTTGTTTTCTTCATTAAACCTAAAAATACCATACAAATCCTCTTTTGCCTTTCATCTCCCCTTTCCCCTCAAACCTCCATGTCAAAACAAGAAAAATGAAAATTCATTAAGATATTCGTTATAGTAAGTTATATCTTAAATGGAGAAGTTTTCTTTGCCTAGGAATGTCCTAGCTTTATAAACACTCCTACCTCTGAATGTAAGTACCTCCCAAGGAAAAACATGGTAAATTCAAATTTGGTTCAAAAACGATTGCATAAGACTTGGATATTTAAAATCTTTATGGCAGGAGCTTTCAAATGAGGTGTTGCATGACTGTATTCATTTATATTTTATTTTTATTGTTATGGAGGTAGTTTAGAGGTAGTCCAAATGAGGTTTTTCACTTTTTGTCAAAGCTTATCAAACAGCACATCATTTGAAAGCTATCCTTCTTCTGAACATATTTCTAGTGTGGTTTTCTACATCAAACCTAAAAGGACCACACAAATCCTCTTTTGCCTCCAATCTCCCCTTTCCTCTCAAACCCTCCATGTCAAAACAAGAAAAATGAAAGTTCGTAAAAAGATTCGTTATAGTAAGATATATCTTAAATAGAGAAGTTTTCATTGCCCAGGAATGCCCTAGCTCCATAAACCCCCCACCCCTGAATATAAGAACCTCCCAATGAAAAACATGGCAAATTCAAATATGGTTCAAAAACTATTGGATAAGACTTGAATATTTAAAACACTTATACCAGGAGCTTTCAAATGAGGTGTCGCATGACTATATTCAATTATATTTTATTTTTACTGTTATGGAGGTAGTCTAAAGGTAGGTCAAATGAAGTCTTTCATTTTTAGTCAAAGCTTATCTAACAGCACATCATTTGAAAGCTATCCCTCGTCTGAACAGGTGCCTAACGATTTTTTCTACATTAAACATAAAAGGGCCAAACAAATCCTCTTGCCTCCAATCTCCCCTTTCCTTTCAAACCCTCCATGTCAAAAGATGAAAAATTAAAATTTTAAAATGATTTGTTATAGTAACATATATCTTAAATAGATAAGTTGTCTGTTCCTTGGATTTTCCTAGTTCAATAAACCCCCCCTCATACGGCCGATTATGGACACAAAGAGTCGATACTTGCAAATTCAAATATTGTTCAAAACGATTGGATAGTCATGGCTGTTAAAAGTATTTCGGTAAGCAGATTACAATGGAGGTGTCGCATGACTATATTCAATTATAAATTATTTTTACTGTTATGGAGGTAGTCTAGAGGTAAGCCAAATGAGGTCTTTCATTTTTTTTATAATTGCTTTACAGTCCCAAATTTCCAGGGGGGGGGGCATGGCCCTCCTGTCTCCCCTTGCCGGCGCCCAAGCATGCTAAACAACAATATTAAAAGTCACTTTTTGTACAGTAATTTTCTGTCAAAACAGCAATCTTTTTCTTAAGATCCTTTTTCTGGAATGAAACCACTCTGTACCACAGCAGAAATATATATAACAAACAATAGTGAAAAGTTTCTCCAAAAATGATACAATATCAAAGTGCGATAGTTCATTATAAATAGTTCTGCTGCTGTGCTGTATGAAGATTCATTCCTTGCTGGTAAAACAGCAATAAATTAGAAACTCAAAAGGAAATCTAGCCTAATTAGTGGAAACTTACAAGCAAAGGATACGCACTTGACGGGTGTCATACATAATTTTTACGTCTAAGACGTCGTGTAGCGTAATTGCTAAATCTTATCCTAAGTGGCGATCAAATAAAAAATCCAGAGATTCTTTTCCATTAAAAAACAATGATACATTTGTTGGAAGTGGTAATGTAAGATCTTGTCATAGACTGATCTGATAGTTTGATAAGATTATTTGGTTTCATAAGCGTACACTGGAAACACCATTAACTGTTTCGGTTCCAGGGTGGAAGCAGGGGAAAAAACCAACTCCCCCCCCCCCTCTACCAAGATTTCTCTGGCATCTTGATTTGTTTTTTCTTGTTTTTACCTTTTTTAAAAATAAACTTTTCAATTTGGTCATTTATTGGCACCCTTGTCACATTGCCCCCCCCCCCCACCCAATATGTTGCTCTAGATCAGCCTTTCGACACGAGTACGCGAGTACCCAAGTAACTAATTTGTTAGATTCTTTAAATTAAATAAAAAAAAGCAAGTTTTTTTTAAACTGTAAGTAAGGAGTGATATCAAAACTTAAAACGAGCAGATATTATTCCGTATATGAAAGTCCCTTCCTCAACGCCTCGCTCTTTATGCTAAAGTTTTTTATTGTTTTAAAAAATAAAGTTATGAGACAGAGTCAAACTTTAGCATAAGGAGCGAGGCGTTGAGGAGGGGACAACCCCTTTCATATACGGAATAATTTCTGTTCGTTTTAAATTTTAATGTCGCTCCTTACTTTCAGTTTACAAAACATGTTTTTTTTATTTAATTTCTGAACATTTTTGAGTTAATGCAGCTTTGATTTTGGCTCACCATACATGAATAAATCAAACAAAATTTGCATATTAATTTTACTTTTTTTGGCTAAATGGCATTCTCGATATTATTTTCTGACGTAACTTACGGAACGATCTTCTATATTCGTATGCTTTTATTACGTATATAAGAGTAGAATAGTACCTACCATATTGCTTGCCTGTATAGGAATTACCATGCTATTTGCGTACAGCACGTTCCTTAGTACCTCGCCATGCTATTTGCGTACAGCACTAGGAATTAAGTTGGAAAGGTATAATGTGGTCAGACATGTTTTGAGAGTATGGTCGTAATTATAAAACTCAAGCAGACTGTTTTATTTGTTATTGATAAGAATTTCATAAGAATGTACGTCGTGAGTTCACGTGCACAATTTTTTTTCTTTAAACTGGTATGGTATAAAGTAGTCCAACATGTTTTGGGAGTATGCACGAAATTATGTAACTCAACCAGAGTGTTTTTCGAGCCAACATCCGTTTTTTAGGAGCCAATCAGAGACATCGGAGCTTGGAAGATGGAGAAAAAAAGGGTTAAAGTGATCAGCAGTTAAGGTAACCCTGAAGAGTATGTTAATTCATACCATATTTTATTATAAATTTGGAACAATATCAATCTGTGAAAATGGTTAATGATGATAGAATGACATTGTGAGTTGACCTAGCTTTACTTCTTCGATGTGTTCTGTATAAAACACAAGTTGTGTTTGAACAGTGTTGTCAGTTTAAAGTTCTTAGTTTTTAATGATGCTCCTTATTTCTAGTTGAAAATGCTTATTTTTTAATTTAAGGGGGCAGCTCACTTCATATACGGGATAATTTGCATTCGTCTTAGTTTTTAACGATGCTCCTTATTTCTAGTTGAAAATGCTTATTTTTTAATTTAAATGGGATGAAAAGTCAATGTCTAACATAAAGAACAAGGTATTTCGGAGGGGCTAGCTCACTTCATATACGGGATAATTTCCATTCGTCTTAGTTTTTAACGATGCTCCTTATTTCTAGTTGAAAATGCTTTTTTTTTATTTAATTGGGATGGAAAGTCAAAGTCTAACATAAAGAACAAGGTATTTCGGAGGGGGTAGCTCACTTCATATTCGGGGTAATTTCCATTCGTCTTAGTTTTTAACGATGCTCCTTATTTTTAGTTGAAAATGCTTATTTTTTATTTAATTGGGATGAATATTCAAAGTCTAACATAAAGAACAAGGTATTTTGGAAGGGGGTAGCTCACTTCATATACGGGATAATTTCCATTCGTCTTAGTTTTTAACGATGCTCCTTATTTCTAGTTGAAAATGCTTATTTTTTAATTTAATTGGGATGAAAAGTCAAAGTCTAACATAAAGAACAAGGTATTTCGGAGGGGCAGCTCACTTCATATACGGGATAATTTCCATTCGTCTTAGTTTTTAACGATGCTCCTTAATTCTAGTTGAAAATGCTTATTTTTTAATTTAATTGGGATGAAAAGTCAAAGTCTAACATAAAGAACAAGGTATTTCGGAGTGGGCAGCTCACTTCATATACGGGATAATTTCCATTCGTCTTAGTTTTTAACGATGCTCCTTATTTCTAGTTGAAAATGCTTATTTTTTAATTTAATTGGGAAGAAAAGTCGAAGTCTAACATAAAGAACAAAGTATTTCGGAGGGGGGAGCTCACTGCATATACGGGATAATTTCAATTCGTATTAGTTTCTAATGATGCTCCTTATTTCTAGGTAAAAATGCTTATTTTTTAAGTTGATTGTGATGAAATTTCAAAGTCTAACATAAATAGCAAGGTATTTCGGATGGGGCCGCTCACTTCATATACGGGGTAATTTCCATTCGTCTTAGTTTTTAACGATGCTCCTTATTTCTAGTTGAAAATGCTTATTTTTTAATTTAATGGGGATGAAAAGTCAAAGTCTAACATAAAGAACAAGGTATTTCGGAGGGAGTAGCTCACTTCATATACGGGATAATTTCCATTCGTCTTAGTTTTTAACGATGCTCCTTATTTCTAGTTGAAAATGCTTATTTTTTTAATTTAATTGGGATGAAAAGTCAAAGTCTAACATAAAGAACAAGGTATTTTGGAAGGGGGTAGCTCACTTCATATACGGGATAATTCCCATTCGTCTTAGTTTTTAACGATGCTCCTTATTTCTAGTTGAAAATGCTTATTTTTTAATTTAATTGTGATGAAAAGTCAAAGTCTAACAAAAAGAACAAGGTATTTCGGAGGGGGCAGCTCACTTCATATACGGGATAATTTCTATTCGTATTATTTTTTAACGATGCTCCTTATTTATAGTTGAAATTGATTATTTTTTTTAATTAGATTGGGATGAAAAGTCAAAGTGTAACATAAAAAACAAGGTATTTCGGACGGGGTGGCTCATTTCAAATATGGGATAATTTCCATTCATCTTAGTTTTTAACAATGATCCTTATTTCTAATTGAAAATACTTATTTTTTAATTTAATTGGGATAAAAAGTCAAAGTCTAACATAAAGAACAAGGTATTTCGGAGGGGCAGCTCACTTCATATACGGGATAATTTCCATTCGTCTTAGTTTTTAACGATGCTCCTTATTTCTAGTTGAAAATGCTTATTTTTTAATTTAATTGGGATGAAAAGTCAAAGTCTAACATAAAGAACAAGGTATTTCGGAGGGTGTAGCTCACTTCATATACGGGATAATTTCCATTCGTCTTAGTTTTTAACGATGCTCCTTATTTCTAGTTGAAAATGCTTATTTTTTTAATTTAATTGGGATGAAAAGTCAAAGTCTAACATAAAGAACAAGGTATTTCGGAGGGGGTAGCTCACTTCAAATACGGGATAATTTCCATTCGTCTTTGTTTTTAACGATGCTCCTTATTTCTAGTTGAAAATGCTTATTTTTTTAATTTAATTGGGATGAAAAGTCAAAGTGTAACATAAAGACCATGATATTTTGGATGGGGCAGCTAAATTCATATATGGTATAATTTGTATTCGTCTTAGCTTTTAACGATGCTCCTTATTTCTAGTTGTAAATGCTTATTTTTTAATTTAATTGGGATGAAAAGTCAAAGTCTAACATAAAGAACAAGGTATTTCGGAGGGGGTAGCTCACTTCATATACGGGATAATTACCATTCGTCTTAGTTTTTAACGATGCTTCTTATTTGGTGTTGAAAATGCTTATTTTTTAATTTAATGTGGATGAAAAGTCAAAGTCTAGCATACAGAGCAAGGTATTTCGGAGAGGATAGCTCACTTCATATACGGGATAATTTACATTCGTCTTAGTTTTTAACGATGCCCCTTATTTCCAGTTGAAAATGCTTATTTTGAATTTAATTGGGATGAAAAGTCAAAGTCTAACATAAAGAACAAGGTATTTCGGAGGGGTAGCTCACTTCATATACGGGATAATTTCCATTCGTCTTAGTTTTTAACAATGCTCCTTATTTCTAGTTGAAAATACTTATTTTTTAATTTAATTGGGATGAAAAGTCAAAGTCTAACATAAAGAACAAGGTATTTCGGAGGGGGTAGCTCACTTCATATACGGGATTATTTCCATTCGTCTTAGTTTTTAACGATGCTCCTTATTTCTAGTTGAAAATGCTTATTTTTTAATTTAATTGGGATGAACAGTCAAAGTCTAACATAAACAACAAGGTATTTCGGAGGGGGCAGCTCACTTCATATACGGGATAATTTCCATTCGTCTTATTTTTTAACGATGCTCCTTATTTCTAGTTGAAAATTCTTATTTTTTAATTTAATTGGGATGAAAAGTCAAAGTCTAACATAAAGAACAAGGTATTTCGGAGGGTGTAGCTCACTTCATATATGGGATAATTCCCATTCGTCTTAGTTTTTAACGATGCTCCTTATTTCTAGTTGAAAATGCTTATTTTTTTAATTTAATTGGGATGAAAAGTCAAAGTCTAACATAAAGAACAAGTTATTTCGGAGGGGGCAGCTCACTTCATATACGGGTTAATTTCCATTCGTCTTAGTTTTTAACGATGCTCCTTATTTCTTGTTGAAAATGCTTATTTTTTAATTTAGTTGGGATGAAAAGTCAAAGTCTAACATAAAGAACAAGGTATTTCGGAGGGGGTAGCTCACTTCATATAAGAGATAATTTCCATTCGTCTTAGTTTTTAACGATGCTCCATATTTTTAGTTGAAAATGCTTATTTTTAATTTAAGTGGAATGAATATTCAAAGTCTAACATAAAGAACAAGGTATTTCGGAGGGGGTAGCTCACTTCACATACGGGATAATTTCCATTCGTCTTAGTTTCTAACAATGCTCCTTATTTCTTGTTGAAAATACTTATTTTTTAATTTAATTGGGATGAAAAGTCAAAGTCTAACATAAATAACAATGTATTTCGGAGGGGGTAGCTCACTTCATATACGGGATAATTTCCATTCGTCTTAGTTTTTAACGATGCTCCTTATTTCTAGTTGAAAATGCTTATTTTTTAATTTAATTGGGATGAACAGTCAAAGTCTAACATAAACAACAAGGTATTTCGGAGGGGGCAGCTCACTTCATACACGGGATAATTTCCATTCGTCTTATTTTTTAACGATGCTCCTTATTTCTAGTTGAAAATGCTTATTTTTAATTTGATTGGGATGAAAAGTCAAAGTCTAATATAAAGAACAAGGTATTTAAAGATTCAGATTTGAACCAGAGAATTGTATTTTCTATTATTTTCTGACAAAAAACTAGAGTTTACGGCCAAAAACCCTTATTAGCTCAGATTTTATAGAAATAGTTTTATTTTTCGATCCGAAAATAGACTAAAGTTTCAGATTTGATCCAGAGTTTCAGATTTGAATTGTATTTTCTATAATTTTCTTACAAAAAACTAGAGTTTACGGCCAAAAACCCTTATTACCTCAGATTTTATAGAAATAGTTTTATTTTTCGATCCGAAAATAGACTAAAGTTTCAGATTTGAACCAGAGAATTGTATTACACACACACACACACACACGACAAGGTAAACCACAACAAACCACTACTGAAATAATCCAACCCTTGCATTTCAATGAAAGAAATTCAAAATGAACTTTGAAAAATCCAGAGAATGTAACTGTGACAAAGTAAACCACTACATAACACTACTGAAATATTCCAACTCTTGCATTCCAACGAAAGAAATTCAAAATGAACTTTTAAAAATCAATAAAATGTAACTTTGACAAGGTAAACCATGACAAAACACTACTGAAATATTCCAACTCTTGCATTTCAACGAAAGAAATCGAAAATGAACTTTGAAAAATTAAGAGAATGTAACTGTGACAAGGTAAACCACGACAAACCACTACTGAAATATTCCAACTGTCCTAGTCGATTACGTCATTCAATGTCCATATATGGACTCCCGTCATGACCTCCTGATAGGTTTCTACCGATTATGTAATCAATTTCTCAGATATCCAACTGTCCTAGTCGATTACGTCATTCTATGCCCATATATGGACCCCCGTCACGAACTCCTGATAGGGTTCTACCGATTATGTAGTCAATTTCTCAGATATCCAACTGTCCTAGTCGATTACGTCATTCTATGTCCATATATGGACCCCCGTCACGACCTCCTGATAGGGTTCTACCGATTATGTAATCAATTTCTCAGAAAATCCTTTTGTCCTAGTTGATTACGTCATTCTTGTCATGTGTCATGTGTCATGTGTCATTCGTCATGTGTCATGTGTCATCTTTCGTGTCATGTGTCATGTCTCATGTGTTGTGTCGTGTGTCATGTGTCATGTGTCACGTGTCACGTGTCATGTGTTGTGTCATGTGTCATGTGTCGTGTCACGTGTCATGCGTCATGTTTTACTCATAAACATCCAAGTAACATCCATCAAAGCGATAACATCCAAGAAAACACCAATCAAAGTGTTAACATACAAGAAACAACAATCAGACTGGTAACATACAAGAAACATACAAAAAAGTTTGAAAATCCACGAAAAAAGCAATCAAAATGAGAAAATGTAAGAAAAAACCATGAAAGTGAGAACATCCAAGAAAACAAACATCAAAACGTTAACACCCAATAAATATCAAACAGACTGATAACACTCAATAAAAATACATAAAATTGTTAACATACAATAAAACATCAATCAAAGTGTTAAAATCCAAGAAAAAACAAACAGACTGAGAACATCCAAGAAACAACCATCAAAGTGTGAACATCCAAGAAAACATCCATCAAAGTTAGAACATCCAAGAAACATCCATCAACGTGAGAACATCCAAGAAAACATCCATCAAAGTGAGAACATCCAAGAAACATCCATCAAAGTGAGAACATCCAAGAAAACATCCATCAAAGTGAGAAAAATCCTGTTTTTTCATTCTCACTGACAAAAACAGACATAAAAACAGACATAAATTGATGTTGACATCCATGGAAAACATCAAACAAATTGACCAACACTCATAGCCGTCCAAAAAAACATCCATCAATGTGAGAAAAATCATGTTTTTTCAAGTGAGAAAAATTCTGTTTTTTCATTCTCAGTGACAAAAACCGTAAACCACGTGGTTCGCCCGGGAGTCGGACCCCCCTCTCTACTAATATGGTAGGTACTACTCTACATATAAGGGAGTTCACCCCAAAGTCAATTACTCGCCCTTTACACTAAAGTTTAAATTTTGTTCTAATCACAAACCACTGAATCATCAAGGCCGGTTAATGAGAATAGATAGCTCATTTGAACGTACTAAAAAAAGCTTTAGCTTTAAGAGCGAGGTATTGACTTGGGGGCAAACGCCCTCATATACGTAATAATTTCTGTTCGTTTTAATTTTTAATCCTGCTCCTTACTTTCAGTTGAAAAAACTTGTTTTATTAAATTTCTGATCGTTTTTTAAATAATGCTGATAAATTCGGCAACTCCTTCACAGACATGTCTCTTCCCCCAAGGAAACATCCTCTTAATGAGAATAATGAGAATAGATAGCTCATTTGAAAGTACTAAAAAAAAGCTTTAGCGTAAAGAGCAAGGTATTTACTTGGGGGCGAACCCCCTCATATACGTAATAATTTCTGTTCGTTTTAATTTTTAATCTTGCTCCTTACTTTCAGTTGAAAAAAACTTGTTTTATTTAATTTCTGATCGTTTTTTAAATAATGCTGGTAAATTCGGCTTCTCCTTCACAGAAATTTCTCTTCCCCCAAGTAAACATCCTCCATAAAAATATGCTGCCCCATAAGCTCTTCCTCTCCCCCCACTAGAAAAAAATCCCTCCTGAAAACGTCTGTATACTTCCCATTAACCAATACTACATGTAAATAATGGGCGAAGTTCATAAATTGCAGCCCTTTCCCCGGAAACTCTGGGGGATTAAGTCATCATCAAAGAGATTCAAAGAGTTTATTAAATTCGACTATGCTGAACAAAATGACTGTCTCAAAATTTTGATTAGGTGACTTTGGGAAAAAAAGTAGCGTGGGAGGGGGCATAGTTGCCCTTCATTTATGAGGAAGATGACAGTCTAAACCCCTCTTTCAGTGTTTGTTGTTACATCCCCATATTCGTGTGACATGTTTATTTCAAATGACTAATTCATCTTGATTTTTAGGTAGCTTTGGAAGAAGCTAATGCCCTTTTAACTGACTGCAAAACCTATGATATAGAAATGGACAGTGCTAGTGAAATAGATCCATGTCAAGATGTCCGATTTGATGTTGCAGACACTCAATGCTCGATTTTTTCATTGCTTTATTTAGGACATAAAAGTGTGATGTGTACTTTTTTTTTTGATTTAAAAAATGAATTATAAAATAATTTTCTTGAGTGATATTCGTATTTAATGTTATTCTATAGTTATGAAGTTCTAGTCATGTGGATTTTTTAATTTAATTATATTAAAACTGTAGTATATCTGTAACACATTTTTTTTCGGTTTCTCTAAGTTAGGACATCAATAATCTATATCATTTTTTGTGTTTTGTTTTGTTTTGTTGTTTTTTTGGGGGGGGGGGGTCGTTTTACAGGTAGAATTTATTTGAAAGTCTACGAGTCGAACAAACAGTTTGGGGGGGAAGCCCCATGACTCCCCCCCCCCCTCTGGATACGACCTTGTCTTTAAATCAGGGGCAGCCCAACTGGATATGGACAACAGCGCAACGGCAAATTTATACATTAATTTTCGCCAAGCATCTTACTAGGAAAGAAAAGTAAGCGAAGAAAACATCATATGACAAAATCAATGAGGCTGCACTTTTTGATGGGGCGGGATATTTATGAAAGTGGTGCAAGTTATTGCAGTGACGTTAAAAGATAAGCATGAAGTTAAGACTATGACAAAATATGGACACTTGGACCGAATTACCCTGGGGATTGGGTATTCGACTCCACGCATCAGAACCATGGGAACAGAGTCATTTTGAAGAATAACTATGACTATAGGGACCTCTTAGAACGAAAAACCTTTGACATTTTAATGAGTGGAACCCGTTAGAAATTAGACACCTAGAAAGACAGAATTTACAGTCCCGGAAAAACTTTACACAATATATAGGCTGACTTTCAGAATGTGAAGTTAGTAAAAGAATCTTTGAGCTAGAAATAACTTGGTTCCTTGTTAAAATTATCGTATACAATGAACTGTGACAGATCAGTATCAGGATTTCTTAACCTTAGAAATACTTGTTATATTAACTCGGCATTGCAGGTCAGCTGTTTACAAATTCAATCCCACTTTTTATATTTTTTTCGATAGAAATTATGCAATATTAAACATCCGCTACCATACTGGGTTACAAACGATGACGTACAATTAGCTTGCTAGAGCGTTGGTGCTTAGGAGTAATCTACGAAGCTGTGCCAAAAACCGGTCATACGCCGCCGAAAATATTTTTGCACGTCACCGTAACAAAAGCTTCGGCGCACCAGCAATACGGGTGGTGGCGGCCGAATATTTCTAGCCCCTAATCGTTTTTAGATTATTCTGAGAAAAATATATGGCAAAATCCAGCTATTTAATCGCACTCGCACAAATTTTGGATTGTGGTTTGGGGTATAAACGGTGTGGGGGCGGTTTGTTGCTCTCTAATCACTTTTGACTACCAAAATTAACGGTCGAGTTTTTAATTTGGGATCGATTGAACCCCTTTCCGAAGTTGATATGTCCACCGCTTCCGTATTGAGCGCCTCTCTTAAACTATAATGTCGTATTAGAGCATTAAACCCTTATTAGTGTTGTATGGAAACGCAATATAATTGTCTCTTAATTAAAGAGGTCTTTAGAACTTTCACTTATAGAGTATTTAATCTATGTACTTATCACGTAGAAATATGGGGGGGGGGCTGTTGAGGATATTTTTTACGGGGGCGGAGGAATATTCCATGGGGTGCTTTCTGGAGGGGAAAACGCCTAGACCCAGAACAAATAGTCACTGTAGAGAGTAGACAGTGAAATGTTGGGAAGTATCAACCCTCTTATTGTGTAGATTGATTACTTATTTTATGTTCTAATGAAGTTCTCTACTTCATAAAATTCCTATATCTTTTATTTTTATTCATTTTCTCTATCACACTCATTTTAATCCACCTTTAGCTTTTAAGCGAAAGTTTAACTTCCGCATTTACAATTCTTAATAAATGAAAAAAGAACCTTTGAAAAAACCGTTCTCTTAATATCATTTTAATGGTGGGCCTTAAATGCCAAAACCATCAGTTTTGTCCTGACTTGCATCCTCACTGCCCTAAAATTATCAGATCAAGCAGCCTCCTTTCTTTGATATGTTATGATGACTCTTGAAGGAATTTAGAGTTGCAGTTCTCTGAGAAAATCCGTTAACAACATTTACACAACCGATCGAAATAGCTGATCCACTGAGAGCCCCTGAGATTAGAGCCTTTCTTTTCAACCTCAGGTTGTTACGTTTATATTTTTAGAGAGATAAAATTCACTAGAAAAACATTATTCCTGGCAAATACCCGCATTATATAGTTCCGGGAACCCACTGCAGCTGTGATAATTAAAAGTGCGACATAATCCATTTTGGTCGGAAATGAGTTATGTATGTGTCATGGCTAAACTAAGCACGAGCAATCGAATGGTGCACTCAGAATTGTATCATCTTGTACCTTTACTAAAATAAAAAGGGACGTAAGTCTTTAAGTGAGATATGTTTCTTTTTTATCAGGTCTTGTTATTAGCTTCATCCTTCAGAACGACCACAGCTGACAAATTTTTTCTGTTTTTTTTGTCTTTCCAGAAAAGTTACGAAACTGGCATATGTCCCAATTCTAATTATTACAGGCAACTGGGCAAGTGCAAAAACAAATTTTGAAATATAGTAACTAAAAAGGATCTTATCCAAATAATCTAATTTACAAAAAAGCTGCCAAATAGTATACTGTAAATACAATCTTTCACTTTACCATAAAAGTACTTTACAATAATTGTGGAGAAAAAATTCTATTTTACTGCCTAATCACTTGCATGGTTTAGATATATTCCTCCAGCTGAAGGGATACAAGAAGTGAAATCGTATCTTGATATTGATAGGAAGAACCGCTCAGGTAAATTTGGCCCAAAAAACTACAAATTTTTGTGAGTTTTCAGAATCCCTTCCCCAAAAAAATGAAATTTCAAAAAGAACGAAATTCTGAACTTTCCTAAAACATGAGTTCAATAACGCAATGGGGGATAACCATCCCTCCATTTTGTGTGGACTGTTTAACTTAATGTTTAGAGGCAAGTGTGGTATCACGTGGCAATGCGACCTCTAAAACTAGGACAATTTTCATATAGCTTTTCAGAAGTCCATGTCAATTAGCTATTTCCTAATTTTGTACCAAAGTAGGGTCAAAATTAGTTCGCTAGACATATAATCCCTTTGAGTGACGACAGGAGTTCAAATCCTGGTATTGCTGCCTATTTACTTTTCAAGATTATCTTGATGGTTGAATTATCCTATACCCTTTTTTATTACATTCTTCAAAAATAAACGTTTTTTTCCTTTCTATCTTAGATTGTTATGTATTGATTGACATATGTTTGTTTATACTTTTCAATATTTTTTATGGTGAACATTATACAGTATAAAGTTCTAGTAATGTTAAGTAAATTTTTAATTATAATGTAAAGACATCTTCAAACTTTTAAAAATTGTTAGTGCATAAAATCTTTAAATACTGTTATAACATTGAACTTAGTTTTACAACGCTTGCAAAAAAGAGCGCTCTTACAATATTCTCTTGAAGACATCTACTTTCTTGAGAATTTTTCACATGTCATTGCTAGATTTAAGACTTAGTGCCGACGCAAAATATGACACACTTGTATTTCACAATACAGACAAATTTGTTATTATAATAAATTTGTGAAGTTATTTTTCTTTTAGGGACGAATATTATTCTTATTGTTGAATTATGTAGCCAAAATTGTGTATTTATCGAGTGTTTTTTTTGTTCAACTAGGTATTATCCGGGGAGGATCCTTATAATATACAAATTTTCTAAAATGTGGCTCTTTTTAACTACAATTCATCAGTTATCAACAAGTAAAATATATAAACGGAGAACTAAAAACTAGAACAATGCTACCAGTACATGCTTCAGAGGGATCTAGTGCTCACTCCAATTCAATGAAATTAAGTCTACTCAAACTTATTCTTACATGTCAAATTGCACAAGTCGGATAATTATTGACTTCCCTTTGAAAAAATAAAAAAAAATCCCCTAAAAGTGATTACGTGGGAGGACCTTTCCATAGAGGATGTTTCCTTGGGGGAAGGGACCTTTCTATAAAGGGGGTGCCGTATTTCCCAGCATTATCTAAAAAACGATCAGAAATTAAATATAAATTTTTTTTTCAACTGAAAGTAAAGAGCAACATTAAAACTTAAAACGAACAGAAATTATTACGTATATGAGCGGGTTCGCCCTCTAGTCAGTACTTTGCTCTTTACGCAAAAGTTTTTTTAGTGCTTTCAAAAGAGCTATCTATTCTAATTAAACGGCCTTTGTGATTCAGGGATTTGTGATTCAGAAAAATTCGAACTTTAGCGCAAAGAGCGAGGTACTGACTGGGGGGCGAACCCACTCATATACGTAATAATTTCTATTAGTTTTAAGTTTTCATGTTGCTCCTTACTTTCAGTTGAAAAAAATTGTTTTTTTTATTTAATAATACCAAGCACCAGTTTGATTGACTTTGAATGTAAAAGAACATAAACAGTACAATAGAGCATGAAGTAAAAAAAAGCAGGATGTGATGTCAAAGCTCAAGATTTACGTATATGTTTTAACACTTTACATACAATATCTTTTCTGTGTTTTTGTGAATTTCTCCCTGTCTCGTAAAAGAAGTTTCTCGAAATAAGGATAGCTTAGTGATAGAGATGAAACATTCAGGTATTATTGGAGATATGAGGGTGGAAATTGAGGCGAGAGGAATTCAGATTTTGCGGTAGGTATGGGCGTACGTAGCTTCTTGTCTAAAGGGAGGGGGCAGCCGATTCTGTGATGAAGGGCAGGGGGGCGCTGAAGTTATATTGGAAACTCACAAAACCTTACATTGGCAGCAAGTTCTATCAAACCTATGAAATCTTTATTAATAAGCAATCATAAATAAGCTTCAGCATAAATCTTCTTGGATTAGAGCTAAACATTTCCAAGATATTACGGATAATTGCTTCTTATTTGACTTTTATTCTGTCATTCCAGCTGTTTATTTACAGATTTTTCAACCCTCTACCTATTATTAACTGCTTTTTTAGCCATCTTACTTTTTTCAAGTGCCTTTTCAACCATCTGCTTTTTCGGCCATATCTAGTGTAAATTTTAAGTTCTAGGTGGGGGGGGGGGGCAGCTGTCCTCCTCTGCCCTTCCCTCCGTACGCCCATTTTGGTAAGGTTTGTAAAAAGTGCTAGTAGTAAGCCTGTATCAGATTTGACGCCTACAAGAATATACAGTGCAGTTTGACGTGCAAATTGCTAAAAGTGACCAATCCTTTTATATTATAGACCTATAAAGTGATCACACATGTTTTAGAACTATGGTTGAGATTTTATAATGCAAGCAGACGGGTTTTTGAAGCACTTTCATCATAACGTGTTTTTTTTATCTTGAACCATCATAAAAGTTTATACAGCCAAATCATATTCAAAATATTTTCTTGGAAAGAAATTTAAGTTTTGTATTAATTTCGGGTATCTATGGATATTCATTGAGTTATATAATTAAGGAAGGTGCTAATTAAAGAATAGTAGGCTAAACCCAGAATTGATTGATTGATTGACATATGCTGTTAAAAGCTAACTCAATTTGCAAAAAGAAGGACATAACATTCGCGAATTGAACTGTATCAGCGATATTAATTGAATAATAGGGGAAAAAAACAGACCTAGATAACATTTGCAAATTGGAATCTTATGAAGATGAAGAAAAAAGATTTAAACTGATTAGCAGTTAAAGTAACCCCAAGGGGCTTGTTAACTCATGCAATTTGTTATAAATTTGATTGAGACAACATCAATCTATAAAAATGGTTAACGATGATGGAATGACATTGTGAGTTGACCTAGCTTTACCTCTCCGATGTGTTCTGTATAATACACATGTGGCGTTTGAACAGTATTGTCAATTTAAAATGGGGTCTAACGTTATAGTATACTAAAAAGTTGATACTAAGCGAGATGTAGATGCCAAGAAAAGAATTTTAATAATGAAATTCAGAACAAACCTTAGAAATCCTTGCAAATCAAGTAGTAAGGTGTATGTGAGTACGAACCATCAAGGATCATAAGCACCAACAACCCTAACCACCAGAGACCTCAACCCCCCAAAGGTCTCCTATCCTCAAACTCGAAGGGCACCCCCTCTCCTCCAACTTTTTGGCCGCCCCTCCCCCCCATTTTTTTTCTTTTTTTTATTCTTTTTTTTAAAATGATATATTTTTTCAACTTTTTTTTTACATGTCTTCGAATGAGATGAAACATACTTAAAACAAAAAAAAATCACATTTAATATTTTCCAAACTCAAAATTAGAATGGTGTAGACATGTTAGTCATGACGCTTTACTATTAGAAAAATAATGTTTGTAGTAGCACTTTTTTTTATTGGACTAAAAAAATTTTTTGGACTTCGAAATTATTAAACTTTTTTTTTACGTATTTTAAAATGACATAAAATATGCTTACGGCTCTAACAATTGTACTCTATGCTTGCTCAGAGACACGATGCGGCTTTCCCACTGGTACTTTATGGCGGGTTATCGACACTATTTAGTTTATTGCATGTATTAAATCAATACTTTTTACGCAGTGGAACGATAAACACATAAGTCATATCTTTAAAAAAAAGTGAAGATGGAGTATTTTAATAAATTGTGTTTACATGACAATGTTATTGTAGTATTGAATACTGACAAGGAGAAGTATTAAACTATGAAACAAGTACAAGTGGTAGCACTATTGGAAATGTATGCATGCATTGTCATGCCCGTAAGGAATTAAATTTCTTTGAAGTACCGAAACAATTCCAGTCTTATGTTGGTGGATATGCAAGATTGAGATCTCCAAAGATCATTACACTCAAGGATAATGCCAACATAAAAAATAATCGTTGATGATGGAGGACAACTCCTTGCTACTGGTGCAGGTAACACCTTACCTACTGATACATCCTATCGTCAGCTTTTGGGTATTAGCATTCAACGGAAGATCAAAAAAAAGGCCTACTCTTCTACTAATATCATAAACCTTATCTTGTCTACGTGCCGAAACTGTTAACTGTGTAAAAATAATGTGATAACAGACAGTGAATCTGCCAGAAAAATAAAAAGGGAAATAGCAGAAAATATAGCTATAGAGTATAAAGATGAATCAGTTAAAAACCAAAGTACCAGAAAATGTTACTGCCATTGATCAAACTGTCAATGGACCAAGTAATAACAGAGACGAAAAGCATATTGAGCCTGTCGATGACACACCAGCAAAAGTTCTGTATGAATCAAAATGGAATAATGATTATTCCACTGATTATGAACTAACAGAAGACAATAGCTACAACATCAAGAGAGAACATGGTGAACTATTTTATGGAACAGATTCAAAATGTCCAAAAGTTGATCATTGATATTAATAATGTATCATAATATGTTTTTGTATTAATATTCTACATAGCATTATTTCATTAAAAAATATATTATGCATTACATTGTTATGCGCTTATTATTTTTAGATTATGCTAGCATATCAAACGTTTTGAATGTCTATTAAGACATCGGAGATGTAAGAAAAGGAATTTGCATACATCTATTGTCAGACACATGGGATAACATATGAATAAATTGAGTAACAACATCCTTTGTCGGATATGTCAGATAAAATTGACAAAATCTAAGTATCAGAGTGGATAATTGTTTTTACCAACATCCTTTGCCAGATACATCGAATAAAATTTGATAAAATATAAGTGTCAGAGTGAATAAAATTTTTTTATCAACATCCTTTGTCAGATACATCAAATAAAACTGACAAAATTTAGATTTCAGAATGAATGAAAGCTTAACAACATCCTTTATCGGATATGTCGGATAAAATTGACAAAATCTAAGTATCAGAGTGACTAAATTCTATATCAATATCCTTTTCTCGGATACATAGGATAAAATTGACAAATTCTAAGTGTTAGAGTGAATAAATTTTTTTATCAACATCCTTTGCCAGATACATCGGATAAAATTGACAAAATCTAAATTTCAGAATGAATAAATTCATTATCAACATTCTTTGTTGGATATGTCGGATAAAATTGACAAAATCTAAGTATCAGAGTGAATAATTTTCTTATCAAAAACCTTTGCCAAGTACATCAAATAAAATTGAAAAAATATAAGTGTTAGACTGAATAATTTTTTTTTATCAGCATTATTTGTCTAATACATCAAACAAAAATGACAAAATCTAAATTTCAGAATGAATAAATGCTTTAACAACATCTTTTATCGGATATGTCGGATAAGATTGACAAAATTTAAGTATCGGAGTGACTAAATTCTATATCAACATCCTTTTCTCAGATACAAAGGATAAAATTGACAAATTCTAAGTGTTAGATTGAATAATTTTTTTTTTATCATCATTCTTTGCCAGATACGTCGAATAAAATTGACAAAATCTAAATTTCAGAATGAATAAAGTCATTATAGACATCCTTTGTCAGATACGTTAGATAAAACTGACAGAATATAAGTGTCAGAGCGAATATTTTTTTATCAACATCCTTTGCCAGATACATCGAATAAAATTGATAAAATATCAATTGATAGAGTGAATAAATTTTTTTTATCAACATCCTTTGTCAGATACATCAAATAAAATTGACAAAATCTAAATTTCAGAATGAATAAATGCTTTAACAGCATCCTTTATCGGATATGTCGCATAAAATTGACAAAATCTAAGTATCAGGGTGACTAAATTCTATATCAACATCCTTTTCTTGGATACATAGGATAAAATTGACAAATTCTAAGTGTTAGAGTGAATAAATTTTTTTTTATCAACATCCATTGCCAGATACATCGGATAAAATTGACAAAATCTAAGTATCAGAGTGAATAAATTCATTATCAACATCCTTTGTCGGATATGTCGGATAAAATTGACAAAATCTAAGTATCAGAGTGAATAGTTTTCTTATCAACATCCTTTGCCAGATACATCGAATAAAATTGATAAAATATAAGTGTCAGAGTGAACAAGTTTTTTTTTATCAACATCCTTTGTCAGATACATCGAATAAAAATTGACAAAATCTAAAGATCAGAATGAGTAAATGCTTTACCAACATCCTTTATCGGATACGTCGGATAAAATTGACAAAATTTAAGTATCAGAATGATTAAACTCTACATCAACATCCTTTTCTCGGATACATAGATTAAAATTGACAAAATTTAAGTTTTAGAGTGAATATTTCTTTTTATCAACATCCTTTTCCAGTTACATAGGATAAAATTGAAAAAATATAAGCGTCACAGAGAATAAATTCATTATCAATATCCATTGTCGGATATGACGGATAAAATTGATAAAATCTTAGTATCGGAAGGATTAAATTTCATATAAATTTCATTTTCTAAGATAAGTAGGGCAAAATTAAACAAATCTAAGTCTCAACGTGAATAAATGCTTTATCAACAGCCTTTAAATGCATTATCACCATCATTTGCCAACACAGCTACGAATAAGGCCATATTCGTAGCTGTGGCCATATAAGCCGAACAAGGCCAACACAGCTGCGCACGCTCTTCCTCCATTTTTCTTTTATTTCTTAAAGAAGTGGAACAAAAATTCCAACTTAAGCTTAAAGAGTTGAAGAAGGGGCAGCCCTCCTCATATGTGCAAAAATACATATTTGTTTTCAAAAAAACCATATATAGCCTATATTTGTATATATTTGTTGGAAAATTATATATTTGTTTTAAAGCATATTCTTACTTTCAGATGAAGAAGCTTCTTTTTTTTTGAAGCAGGAGTCAGATTGGCCCTTATCAGTTTTTTTTAATGGGCTGTCACCGTATTTCGACAGGGTACTGCAAACGGATACTAATGAATTTTTAATTACACAATTGAATAAAAAGTTATAGGATGGAGACACGAAGAATAAAGTATTTGAAGTCTCAATCAAACAAAAATACATATATCAGGTCTGTGGCTACGTTTCAAAGAGAGCAGGCTCGTTTAATTTCCTTTCGATAACTTGTTCTGGAAACTCACTCGAAGATATGTTGTCAAAAACCTTTGAGTCTGAAGAGGTTGATTCCAGGTAAACTCAATGCCTATGAACATAAACGCACAGTTTTTGATACTTTAACACACTGCTGCTTAAATTTTTCGAAATCTTGGAAAATAATTGGGTGATTACCTTACCACAAGCTGAGGTGGGGTTAAAACCTCATCGATTCTGTGCACTTATTTGGGACCAGGAATAAAGACTTAAATACATAAACTTTATCAATAAGAATCAATCTTGGTTATAATAATATACTTTCTTAGTCTAGGAGACCGGAGCATTTTGTTGCAAATGTTCCAAGCTTCCTAGCAGTGGCGTAATTTCGTCAAAACCCTGGGGGGGGGGGGAGAGTTGGACCTAATTAATCAAATAAAGTAAAAATGACAGTAAAACTAAAAAATAAGCCATTTAGTACCATGAAGGTACTTTTTATTGCTATGAAAGTACTATAAATGTACTTTATAGTACTATAAAGATAAATTTGTACTAAAAAAATTATCTATTTCTGTTGATGCTTGAATTATGCAGGTTTATCCTAATTTTGACAAGATTTTGAAAGAAACAAAATTTCAGATAAGGGGTAAACTCGGGTTTGTGGGGGGGGCAAACTCAGGTCTGGGGGGTGGCAAACCGATGTCCTGGAGGGTTAGTTTCCCCCCCTGTCTCATAGGAAATTACGCCACTGCTTCCCAGAGTATTTAGTCACTAGGGAGTAACAGTCAATCAAACATTTCGTGGTAACAAAGTGTAAGTAAGGAGCGACCCGGTTCAATACTAACCGAAACTCTAAAAAGCGGAATTTTGATACCAATAGATATATCAAAAGAATTTGCTTATCCTGCTGATTACAGACATATAAATTTCATTAAGTTTAGTCTTAATTATCATTGTGGAGAGGGTGATTTCTCCCCCTGGGAAGGGGGACTCCATATTTCCGTGGGGAGGGAGATTTCTCCATTGACGTGGGACCAGATTTCCTGGCATTATTTAAAAAACGATCAGAAATTAAATTAAAAAAAAACAATTTTTTCAACTGAAAGTAAGGAGCAAAATTAAACCTCAAAACGAACAGAAATTATTACGTGTATGATGGGGATTGCTCCCTACTAAACACCTCGTTATTCAGACTGAATCTTGAATTTTGTCCCAACTCTTTAAGGAC
The DNA here is from genome assembly GCF_049724085.1 of Artemia sp. Qi Xiang Cuo. Classification (NCBI taxonomy): domain Eukaryota; kingdom Metazoa; phylum Arthropoda; class Branchiopoda; order Anostraca; family Artemiidae; genus Artemia; species Artemia sp. Qi Xiang Cuo. Next base: position 23,899,852 of record NC_142814.1, on the reverse strand, counting down.
GACTTCTGAAACACAGGGGTCGTTTAATTAGAACAATAAGAAGCTTTTTTTAAAGTAGTAAAACCTTAGCGTAAAGAGTGAGGTGTTGAGGAGGGCGAAATCCCTTTCATATACGTAATAATTTCAGGTTGTTTAAGTCTTATGTTGCTCCTTACTTTCAGTTAAAAATTGTTTTTTTTTTTATTTAATTGGTAACAAACAGATATTTTAATGAAAAGGAAAAATAGATTCTTCTTGCTGTTTCAATTTTAGACAAAACCGTTGCAAGGAGGGTAACCTGGTCAGCTGATCCAGGCAAACCAGCTTGGGTGAGGGGGGCGTCACATATGAGGGGTTCCTCACTTTGATCAAATTTTTCACTATGAACGGTTCGGATTTTAGATCCACTTAGTTTTGCATTTTAGAAATTTTTGAAGATGTTTTATCTATGAATCACTAATGGTGTGTTTAGATAATCCCTATGTTTTGTTCTCTCCAATAAATATATATTTCTGTAGTAAAATTTTTCACTATTAGCCTATTTTGGACTGTTTTTCAAAGTTAGGTTACGCTTGCTTTCAATAGAAAAAAAAATTGAATATGGCTTTTCACCTGTTTTCGAAACCAAATATATCATAAAAATACGTTTATGGATGAAACGATTTGATTTTAAAGGTTTCTTGTTTCATTATTATAAAGGAGTGCTGTATACAATCATTACCTCAGGTCCTGCTACTCCATGTAAAAAGGTGAGGCTTATTCTTTTTTTTTTTTTTACATCACTTCATTTTGATAAATTCGGCACTGCTAATTACTGTTAGTCGTCAACTCAACGTTTTACCTCCGCTTCGCACACAGTATACTCTATGGTTATCTGCTCAAGGTGAGCAAAAAGATAAAACTATCACACTTTAATCCTTAAATGTCATGGGGTATTGTTTGGCAGGAGAAGTCTGTGACCCAAATCCTTATGACTGACAAACAGGGACAGCAGGATTTTTCTCAGTATCCTATAGAAGACAAAAATATGTAAGATATATAAAATTTGCTGTACTTGGGGTTATTTCATACAATCGTGGGAAAACTCTTGATTTTGATATATATAGGAGGCAAGATTCTAGCGTTGCCTATAGTAAAAAGGCATATATAAGGCTTCAATGTATTCTTATTATAAAAACTTCCAAGAGCCACTTTAAATGGATGAAATGGTTGTATAAAATCCGGAGGGGACTCATTCAATTTGAAATTAAAATTTCTATTTTCTCTCTTTTCTACTTGTCACTCTTCTCTCTGCGAGTGGTTATTTTATGGGTTTTTTTCTTCTCTGAATAAGTGACTCGTTTTTCTTCCCCCTTCTTTACAGGCCAATGAACCTTTGGGGGAATAGTAAAATGTAATATTGTATGTGTATTTAATAATTAATAAATCCTGTTTAAGTGCTTACTTTCATTCGGTTCGTGTCATGTTTTATTTATTATTTAATAATAATTTCTTGTCTCTTGCATTTTACTTTATTTAATGTTTTTTCTGGCGGATTAAGCTTTAGATTGCTCATTTATTTTATTTTAAAAAACCATTATTCGGGCAGTTTGTTTTTTTTTTAACTGATAGAAAAACCAAATTTTATACGGAAATAGTATGCGCCTTCTGGATTCTATAGAAGCTATAGCAATTTCTACGTTATTCTATAGAAGCTCTACACCTTTTCAAAGAGATACAGAGCTCCCTCACATGGCATATGGAATTCTATGGAAGCTATAGCAGGGACTGGTTTGGTGGGTATAGTCTGGTTTGGTGGATATAGTCTGGTTTAGTTTTTCAAAGAGAGTGAGTATTTGACATTTTTGCAAAAAGGGATTCGCAAATTGGACACTATGAACGATATTAATTAATTTTTTGAATAATAGGAGGGTGAATGATTCTAATTAGGGATTGGATTGTATGAAGGGGGAGAAAAAAGGATTAAACTGATTAGCAGTTAAGGTAACCCCGAAGGGGTTGTTAACTCAGGTAATTTTTTATAAATTTGAAACATCATCAGTCTATGAAAATGACTAACGACGATAGAATGACATTGTGACTTGACCTAGCTTTACCTTTCCGATGTGGTCTGTATAATACACAATTGATGTTTGATAAGTATTGTCAATTTAAAATAAGATCTAACGCTCCCTTCGTTCCCCCATTTCTGAGGGCAGGGAGGGGAGGGGTCAATTTTGGAGGGAAAACCAAAAATACTCAGAATCGAAAATAAACGGGATCTACCTCAAGGGGAAGGCCTGGGCTGAAGTTTGCAAGTCGAAGAATTTGTCTTTGTTGGTTTGAATGTCTAAAGTGCCTGTCTTTCTCTGTTTACATGTCTAATTCTTTTTGTTTGCATGTCCGGGTTGGTGTTTGCAAGTCCAAGTTGGGTTTTCAAACCTAAGTTTTTTAGATTTTCCGTGGGTGTTTGGTCCCCGGTGTTTATTATTTGAGAAGTTAACATTAGTGTTTTGTGTTTTGACGGGCATAAAAACATGAACTAGAATGGTTAATTAGCTTTTTGGGTTTTCAGACCTAGTTTTTTAGATTTTCGTGGATGTTTGGTTCCTGTGATTTATTATTTGAGAAGTTAACCTTAGTATTTCATAGTTTGACTTGCCTGAAATCATGAATTAGAATATTTAATTGGCTGTTTGGGGATTTTAAGACCTAGGTTTTTTAGATTTTCGTGTGTGTTTGACTCCTGGGGTTTATTATTTGAGAAGTTAACTTTAGTATTTTGTGGTTTTACGTGCCTGAAATCATGAATTAGAATAGTTAATTAGCTGTTTGGGTTTTCAGACATAGTTTTTTTAGATTTTCGTGGGCGTTAGGTTCCTGGGATTTATTATTTGAGAAGTTAACTTTAGTATTTCATGGTTTGACTTGCCTGAAATCATGAATTAGAATATTTAATTGGCTGTTTGGGGATTTTCATACCTAGGTTTTTTAGGTTTTCGTGTGTGTTTAACTCCCGGTGTTTATTATTTGAGAACTTGACTTTAGTATTTTGTGGTTTAACGTGCCTAAAATCGTGAATTCGAATAGTTAATTGGCTGTTTGAGGATTGTCAGACCTAGGTTTCTTAGCTTTTCCTTGGCGTTTTGTTACTAGGGTCTATTATTTAAGAAGTTAAATTTAGTATTTCGTGGCATGACATGACTGAAATCATGAATTAGAATATTTGATTAACTGTTTGGGTTTTCAGACCTAGGTTTTTTAGGTTTTCGTGTGTGTTTGACTCCTGGGGTATATTAGAGAAGTTAACTTTAGTATTTTGTGGTTTTACGTGCCTGAAATCATGAATTAGAATATTTCATTGGCTGTTTGAGGATTTTCAGACCTAGGTTTTTTAGATTTTTGTAGGTGTTTGTTTCCTGGGATTTATTATTTGAGAAGTTAACTTTAGTATTTCGTGGCTTCATGTGCCTGAAATCATGAATTAGAATAGGATAGCAGCCATTAGAATAGGATAGCAGCTATTCCAACTCTTGCATTTCAATGAAAGAAATTCAAAATGAACTACTTGCCCCTGAGGCAGATTCCGTTTATTTTCGATTCTGAGTATTTTTGGTTTTCCCTCCAAAATTGACCCCTGCCCTCAGAAATGGGGGAATGAAGGGCCTCTCAGCCTTCCCCTTGAGACAGATCCCGTTTATTTTCGATTCTGAGTATTTTTGGTTTTCCCTCCAAAATTAACCCTCCCCCCTCTCCTGCCCTCAGAAATGGGGGAACGAAGGGCCTCTGAGCCTTCCCCTTGAGGCAGATCCCGTTTATTTTCGATTCTGAGTATTTTTGGTTTTCCCTCCAAAATTGACCCCCTCCCCACCCCAGCCCACAGAAATGGGGGAACGAAGGACCTCTGAGCTTTTGCCCATGAGACAGATCCTGTTTATTTTCGATTCTGAGTATTTTTGGTTTTCCCTCTGAAATTGACTCCCCCTCCCCCACCCCAGCCCTCATAAATGTGGGAACGAAGGGTCTTTGAGCCTTCCCCTTGAGGCAGATCCCGTTTATTTTCGATTCTGAGTATTTTTGGTTTTCCCTCCAAAATTGACCCCTCCCCTCCCCTGCCCTCAGAAATGGGGGAACGAAGGGAACGTTAGATCTTATTTTAAATTGACAATACTTATCAAACATCAATTGTGTGTTATACGGACCACATCGGGAAGTTAAAGCTAGTTCAAGTCACAATGTCTTTCTATCGTCGTTAGTCATTTTAATAGACTGATGATGTTTCAAATTTATAAAAAATTACCTGAGTTAACAACTCCTTAGGGGTTACCTTAACTGCTAATCAGTTTAATCCTTTTTTTCTCCCCCTTCATACAATCCAATCACTAATTAGAATTATTCACACTCCTATTATTCAAAACATTAATTAATATCGTTCATAGTGTCCAATTTGCGAATCCCTTTTTGCAAAAATGTCAAATACTCACTCTCTTTGAAAAACTAAACCAGACTATATCCACAAAACCAGACTATACCCACCAAACCAGTCCTTGCTATAGCTTCCATAGAATTCCATATGCCATGTGAGGGAGCTCTGAATCTCTTTGAAAAGGTGTAGAGCTTCTATAGAATAACGTAGAAATTGCTATAGCTTCTATAGAATCCAGAAGGCGCATACTACTGACGGAAATTTTTCTCAGCGTTGTACATTTTCTAGCGTTAGGCCTATATTTTTCCTGATTCTCGTCCCAGAATATAAAAGACTCCAGATCTATATCAATTGCAAATGAGTTGGTAGTTGATCATAAAATTAAGATTGACCAACATACCAAATTAAAACTGGCAAGCTATGTTCAGCATGTAGGCCGTTTCGTTTTTGAGCGGCATTACGTTGCAGTGGCCGGAAACTTGGTTTTCAACGACGCAGAGGTGATTCAACGCCATATTTTTTTTTTTTTTGTGTGTGTGTGTTCTAAAATCAACACAGACTTGATTGACCCATGTCCTAAATAGAATAGAATTTTTTTTAAAGCTAGATAAATAATCTATCGATCCTTTCAATTATTTTGAACAAAATAGTTAAGTCCAAACTTTATTAGGACGTCTTAGGAGTTGCACTGGGATTTGGTAGCAAAAATGAGCACGGGCGGGGGTGAATTTTACTTTACCTGCACTGATACCGCATGTTTTAATTCTAATCGACCAGACCCTCTTCGAACTTTCTAAAACCACTCGTTGCAAACTAAGATGTTGGGGGCAGTGGCGGACCTAGGGGGAGCCCCCCAAGATTTTTTCTGGTGCCCTCATATCTTATGTTTTTTTCTATTTTTCAATCTTTTTATTAATAAATTTGTCAATTTGGTCAATTATTGGCGCCCTTGTTTCATTGACCCCCCGCCCCAAGATTTTACTTATTTGTGCCCTTATCACAATAGCCCCACCCCTCAATATTTTGCTCGAGATCCGCCCTTGTTGGGGAAAAAAAATAATATAAGAATGAATGCACATGGCTCTTTGCTTAGGCAGCTCTATAGCAATGCTTATGATGGCAAAATTTAGCTATTTTATTTCTCACGTGACGGTTGATCTTTTAACTTCCCTTGTTGAAAGTAGGGGCATCCCAAGAGATTGATAGGCGTGTTGCGCACTGACAAAAGCTGATCTAGTAAAATGTTCTAGTAAATTATGAATGGCATGGTGAACTTGCATTGCGCCAAAAAAAAATTTATAAGCCTGAATTGGAGGTGTTTTCAAACTAATTTTGCAATGCTTTGATGCCAATTATGCATTCCCAAGTTACCAAATTTTACCAAGTTACCATTGCCGCGTTGAAAATCTTGAAACTGATTGCTGACGTGTTGAAGTTAACTTTTCTGAAAAATTATTACAATAATATAAACGGTGAACTGATATTTATGAAGGTAGTTATTATTCTCCACAAATTATATTTCAATGTTTAATAGGTAGTGTCGTTGATTTAGCCCGAAAAATATAAAATAAAAATAGACGGCAAAATATAGGCTATCACTACCTAATTAAATCAATTACGTGGACATCCATTTATTTATTATTGTTAGAAACGGATAGACGAAGCCGTATAAAAAAGCAAAAATCTCGTTTACATGTCAGTGATATTATGAATCGAATGCAGGACGAGGTGGTGTTACAATATTTTAACCCCCCTCCTCTCAATTTTTTTACTAGCAAATTCGTCAAAAAATGCAAGTAAAATGAATTTCCTTCCAAATTTAGCTCCTTGATGATGCCATACAATTGTGCAGGTAATATTACGATTCAATTTTGATAACAAATCGGTCGGATAATCTTGAGAAAACAAGGAATTATATCTTTCCAGATTAAGCAGTCAAATCACTGTGGAACAGTCACTCATTTTGTTGTCTCGCTTTCTTTTTTTTTTACTTAGTCATGGTTGCAGGGATACAAGCGTAACTGGCAGAATACACAGTAACTGTAAGTTTAAACACACAGCTCGAACCCCTACAACCCACTAAATTATATGGAAACTATAAATTGTATGTTGTTAGATCTACGCAATGTTTCCACTTCCTATTTTTCAGAATCCTAAAACCCTGGTTATAAAACCCATTTCCAATACCGAAATCGTTAAGGCTGGACGATATGAAAACCGAAAATTAGCTATACAGAAAAGATTTTACTGCGCAAAAATGGGGCGGTTATCTTTTGATGAATACAAACGGGTTTAGAAGGCGGTCCTTAACTTGACTCTGCAAAATTTGAATAGCAGGGTTTCAAGCTCTCACCTGATTTTAAAAGACAAAATCGCAAAAAAAAGGTAAAAAGCGGACAGATATGTAGAATTTTGTTTCCCTCTCAGTATTAGCCTTTAATCAAATTGAGAAAACTAGAAATTTAAAAAAGAAGAAGGATCAATTGAAGAACTGCGTAAGGACGTTTGATAAAACGTTGACAGGAAAGAATACACTTATTTAGCAAGGGCACCGGCAGAAATCTTCCAGGGGGGCAGACGCCAAAATACCAATGGTGGTTGGGGGACAGGGAAAATATTTTATGGTATTTATTTTTATAGGAATAAGTATATTTTCAAATATTAATAGTTGAAAACTCTCAAATAAAAAGAGCAGTTAAAGTGCATACAAAATGGAACAAAACACATTAAATTGTTAACAAAAGTTCCTGGCAAATGATTGATTTGTTTAACCAATTATATATGTAATTAGTATTCATATAATCTTAAAAGAAAGTCTGATTCAAACCAAAATTACAGAAAGATTTATTGCTTCAATAGATTATAACAGATGTACTTGTCTTTATGCAATTTCCCACTCCTTAGAATAGTTTACAGAAAGACTAGAGATACTCAAAAATCATCCTGCCTGCACAGATACCACGTCTTGATTTTATACCGGCCATGTAAAATGTACCTCATTCATAACTGGATAATTCTCCGCCTCGAACTTTTATATTCAGACATTTCCGAGTCCTAAAAATTCCTAAAAAAGATTCCTAAAAAAGTAGATATTAATGGACACATTGCTTACTCTTCATGAGGCTTCAGATAAATGTTAAAAGAGGTAGAGAGGAGTCGGAATTAATTAAAAAGTTTCTCTATACAGCTAAAATATTAAATTCCATATCTACCAGCACAGAGGGGGGAAGCAAGCCAGGCCATCATCAGCCCATCCAGTAAATTTCTTTGGGGTGACAAATACTGCTAGGAACTTAGTTTTCAGCAATTTAAAATTGTAATATTTATCTTTTTTCTTTTTATATGAAGTACTTCAATGTATTTAAACAAATGAATACAATGTACTTATCGATAAGAAATCCCATTGCAGAGCTTGTGATGGCTTCAGTTATGTAAAAGATCAAAAGTCTGTCTCATCCTTAACTCCTTACTCTTTATATTGAAGTTTGGCTTTTGTCCAAATTTTTAAAGAAAATTTGCAATTGAAAAAAAAAAGATTTTTCAAAGCACTAAAAAACTTTCGTTTAACGAGCAGGGTGTTGAAAAGGGGGAAGTCCCCCTTATATACAAAATAACTTCAATCTGTTTTCAGTTATAAACTTGCTTCATACTTTAATTGACCCATCTTTTCTGTTTGTATAATTACATTTCATGAGACTGTAAAGAATTATGAATGCAATGCTTTTGGTAACGCAGAATAAAGATCAACATTTCAATGATCTCTGTTTGGATTTTGATGTTGATCAAATAGTTCATGATAACTGACGGTAAGTAAGGAGAAATTATAACGTATATGAGGGGATTTGCCCCCTCCTCAACACCTCGCTCTTTAAATTGTGTCCCAATTCTTTCCATTTTGAACAAAATGCCTAATTTTGATCAAATGTCTTTGGAAGAAGAGTAGCGAAACAAAGGCTTGGGAGGGATTGGCATCAATCCCTTTGACTCTTATAAAAAGCACTAAAACTACCAATTTTCATCTGAATGAGCACCTTCCAAAGTTTCTACGACAACTCCTTCCATGCCAAAAAAGATTAATAAATTGAAACCCTATTGATCTCTACTTATATTGCGTTTCAGAAATTCTTATTGAAAACCACCAACAATTTCATCATTTCAACACAAAATTTAAAAAGGGCTAATTAAATGGTAATAAAAGGATTTATTCTGGTTCGCAAAAATTGAACACAGTGATTGGAGAGAAACGACACACCCTATAGAAATAAAAAATACGTAACTCATTAGGTCGTAACAAAACATACTGAGCAAAACACATCTTATACCTCTTTCCCTACATAGCATGATCAAGTACAAGAAAATGTTAGTAACTTAAAAGAAAAAAAAATACTTTGTTAGTGTTAATTATTCGGTATGGCATGAAAAAAGATATAGAAACAGTGCAATTCATCTTTTCTTCTAATTTAAACACTTAACCAGGAAAATTCTTATTACACTTAGAAAATTTATATATACGGAGTTTTTAGAGTTGCTTCCAATTTAGCTCTGTCCAAAATAATGTGAAAATAGGGGTACGCAAGAATTCTACAGTTGAAAGTATCCCAACAGGGTTAGGTTTGGGAAAACATATGAGTAAATATAAGTGTTCAGCAAAAAACATGCTTTATGAATGATGATGAATTAAAAGAATCGTTCCTCCCCAAGTGCACAAGTTCTTTCCCATTCTTGGCCTTCTTGAAATCTCTGCCTCCCATGAAATGTTAGTGTCTCTTGAGGTAAAATTCTGTTAATGTCCTCAAGTGAGACCTAGCTATTATGGCTCTCCTCTTTTCATACTGAGGATCAGGATAAAAACTTAAATGTCAAAGTTGGCTGTGAAGTTCGCTTAGTTATTAGGCTGAAACTTTCAGGGCATGATGAGGGGGATGTTCAACTGATATAAAGGCAATACTTACATACAACTACACTTTAAAAAAATGTTTGAGATTCGACAAAAATTTTTGTTATGTTCATCAGCAAAAATCGCACAAGGGTTCTCGGTATTAGTTAGAAAAACATTGGATTCAGAGGGTAAAATATGTTGAGAATTGGTATTTTTAAGAATAGGATAGTAGCTTCAAAAATTTTCTAGTTAAGGAAAATCACAAAACAAATGTATTACGAAACAAAATCGCCTATAAAAGTTTTATGCAAAATAATATTTATTGACAAATTTTTGGGTAAGCACTTTCTAGACGTGTAAATTAAACTTTTTCAACTCATATCAAGCCAAATTTTATACTCTCTTTTTTAATCAAAAAGACAATTAGCTTCTTTTTTTCACTTGTAATTCTAACCTTTGATTCGGATTGCTATGTAACATACTAATTTAAATGTTACGTTAATCAAATTCAATATGATATTCTAAAAAATTTGATCTAGCATACAAATCCAAACAATATGGATTAATAAAACCTATTTTCGTTGGGAACATTTTTTCTGCTGAAAAATACATAAATCTTAGTAATTTCAAAATTTTTGGACCCAAAACACAAATCAAAATTTCAACGAAAAAATTGACCGGTTTAAATTCCAGCCAAAAATTAGTTGGAAATCAAATTTATTTTATAGAGTGTACTACCACTCCTACTGTCGCTACTCCTACTGCTACTAATTAGGCTATTACGGTATTATGGTGGTATTACGGTGAAAGTTTCAGGGAATATTGAGACAAAAAGATTGAACTAAATCAAAACACACTATTTGCATGCAAGCTGTCAAAGGAGCCTATCAGTAATATCACAAGACCGATGTCGTATATTTTATTGTAAATTTATGGGATATGTTGAGGGAGAGGTTTGAATTACTCAAGAGCACTTTGTACATGCTGCAACTACTTCCTCTGCTGATACTACTAGTGCTGTTGCTACTACTGTTATTACTATTACGAATACCAACTCTTCTACTACTACTGTCAACGTCTCCTGATCTTGTACATAACCTCCTTGTACCCTCTCCCCCATTCAGGAGCCATGAGTATATACCTTCTTTTGAATTCCGGGCCTTTACGTTCCTTCCGGTTTTTCTGGTAAGTAAACAGGTCATTACACTCGGTCATTACACTCTTTGTCAAGAGGATTTGCGTAATTTCATAGTTCAGTGTCTTTTTTTAGTGGTAAACCAAAAAACAGATGTTCTCTTTTTACTCGCCAATTATTTTTTGTATATATTCAGATTTCATATTTGATTCTCCATCAGTTTTGAATAGTTTATATTGGAGATAGCATTACAGGCATTATTTGTAAAAAGCATTTACATAGAAAAAATGGATAATTCTAAGCAATTTCTGGTGAGTAAAAATATTCTCATTATTATATTAAAAGGAATCGATCGGTAATTCGGGGTTAGAATAAAATGTTGATTTTTTTTTTTATGTATTAATTGTTACAAAAGCTTCCTTTTTTTGAGTTTCGGTTTTTTCCTTACTTATAGCTCGTTATCATGTACTGCTGGAAAATGTATTTCAGTGATATTTTAGATCATAGTAGGCTAATGATGCTTTTCGTCTTTAGAAGAAGAATAAAAAAAAACAATTTAGAATCTATGCTGCTTACGGGGATTGACTGAGCCATGTTAATTAACTTTTCCACTTCTTAAATTTCTATTTATGTCTACATTTGACTGAAATCTGATAGTTTAAAGAGAAAAAAGGCTGTTATACCAAAGAGTTTAATAATTTCCGACTAAATTGACTTTGAGTTTCACAAAATGTTCATAACCGCGTGATTAGTAACAATTTTACGCTTGATTATACAAAGAGGAAGCTCGCTGAAGGAAGTGTCAGCGACCGGATAATCTTGAATAAGAAAAACAAATCTGTTCTTATTCTAAAAAATCTAAATTTGTAACAATGAGTATTTTATTTTGATAAAAAAGGAAAATAAAACTATTTTTCAGTTTTTCTCAGTAGGTAGCTTGCAAGCTTAAAGAGCTAAATATATATATATATATATATATGCATTCAAAAACCCTCACCCCCCTGCCCATTTTTTTTAATGTATTAATTGTTACAAAAGCTTCCTTTTTTATCAAGATCAGTGGCTTTTTTTTTAGGTATGTTTTTGAAAATAATTACACATTACACTCGGTCATTACACTCTTTGTCAAGAGGAATGAGTACAAGACATCTTTCAAAGAGGAACGAGTACGCAAGACCGGGTCCTAGCGTGATTGATTTTTTTGATAAGTGCCTTTAGTCAAGACTAGTTTTTTTGGGAATGTGTCGTTGCTAAAGCTAACTCTCATTGGAAAAAGGGGTATAACGCTTTTTGTTTTTGATAAGAATTGCACAATGAATGTATCGTTTGACGTGGGCATTTTTTATGAGCCAATCAGAGGTTGTTCAATATACGATAACTTGATTTGTGGTTGGGATTTGAATAAAAGAAATGGTTATGTTATTTGCTTGCATGTATAGGAATTCCTATGTTATTTGATTGCGTGTATATGAATTCCCTTGTTATTTGCTTGCGTGTATAGGAACTCCCTTGCTATTTGCTTGCTTGTATATGAATTCCCACGTTATTTTGCTGGAGTTTATCGGATTTACATGTTTATGTTCTTGGATGTATAGGAAGGCTAAGGTTTTTTGCTTGCGTGTTTTGTAATTCCCAGGTTTTGTGCCATAGTTTATAGGAATGCCGTGATTTTTTGCTATCTTGTATATTAATTCGCTCGTTATTTGCTTGCGGGTATAGTAATTCACAAGTTATTTGATGGAGTGTATAGGAATTCCCTTGTTATTTGCTTGCATGTATAGGAATTCCAATGTTATTTGCTTTCTTGTATAGGAATTCACATGTTATTTGCTTGCATTTATAGTAATTCACATGTTATTTGCTTGCTTGTATATGAATTCCCATCTTATTTGATTGCATGTATAGGAATTCCTATGTTATTTGCTTGCGTGTATAGGAATTCCCAGGTTATTTGCTTGAGTGTATATGAAGTCCCATGTTATTTGTTTGCATGTATAGGAATTCCCAAGTTATTTGCTTGCGTGTATAGGAACTCCCATGTTATTGGCTTGCGTGTATAGGAATTCCCAAGTTATTTGCTTGCATGTATAGGAACTACCATGTTATTTGCTTGCATGTATATGTATTGCCCCGTTTTTTTGCTTGCGTGTATAGGAATTCCCATGTTATTTACTTGCATGTATAGGAATTCCCATGTTATTTGCTTGCGTGTATAGGAATTCCCATGTTATTTTAAGGGCTTATGTCCCCCCCCAGGCTCTTATACGAGTTTATGTCCCCTGAAAAGTGTGTTGGGGGAGATGAGTTGATTGGCAGAAGGATGTATTAGCGAATGTAAAGTGGAGGTTGAGTTCCTAGCGAAAAATCTAAGCTAATAGGGGTTTTTTTGACCATAAACTCTAGTTTTTTGTAAGAAAATTATGTAAAATACAATTCGTTTGTTCATAGGTGAAACTTAAGTCCAGATATGGATCGAAAAATAAACTATTTCTGTAGAATCTGAGCTAATAAGGGTTTTTGACCATAAACTCTAGTTTCCTCTAAGAGAATTATGCAAAATACAATCCCCTCGTTCAAATGTGAAACTTAGGGCCATTCTCTGGTTCAAATGTGGAAAAACCCGTGTGAATGAGTTAAAATAGAAATTTTTTAACAAGAAATGACTGAAAAGTGTTTTGGAGGAGATGGGTTAATTGGCAGATGGATGTATTAGCGTAGTTATAGTGGAGGCCGAGTTGCTAGCGAAAAACCCGTGTTAACGAGTTTAAATAGAAATTTTTTGACAAGAAATGACTGAAAAGTGTTTCGTGGGAGATGGGTTGATTGGCAGAAGGATGTATTTGCGAAGTTATAATGGAGTGCAAGTTTCTAGTGAAAAATCTAAGCTAATAAGGGTTTTTGACCGTAAACTCTAGTTTTTTGTAAGAAAATTATGGAAAATACATTCCGTTGGTTCATAGGTGAAACTTAAGTCCAGGTATTTATCGAAAAAAAAACTATTTCTCTAAAATCTGAGTTAATAAGGGTTTTTGACGATAAACTATAGTTTCCTGTAAGAATATTATGGAAAATAGAATTACCTCGTTCAAATATGAAAATTAAGTCCAGTTTCGGATACTCATAATGATTAGGACTGATGGTTATAATTAAATATTTTTTTTTTCATAAAAGCAAACTATTTTTTTAAACTTCGAAATTATTCAACTTTTTTTTTGTACGTATCTTAAAATGACAAAATATGCTTACGGCTCTAACAATTGTACTCTGTGATTGGTCAGAGACACAATGTGGCTTTCCCACTGATATTCTATGTCCGGCTATCGACACTACCTAGTCTATTGCATATATTAAATCAGTATTTTTTACGCAGTGGAACGATAAACATATAAGTCATATCTTTTAAAAAAGTGAAGATGATGCATTTTAATAAAGTGTGCTCACATGTCAATGTTATTGTAGCATTGAATGCTGACAAGGAGAAGTATTTAAACTATGAAACAAGTAAAAATGGTAGCACTATTGGAAATGTATGTGTGCATTGTCATGACAGTAAGGAATTTAATGTCTTTGAAGAATAAAAAAAATTCAACTCTTGTTAGGGTGAATATGCAAGAGTGAGATATCCAGAGATGATAACACTCAAAGAAAATGCCAAAATAAAAATAATAGTTGATGAAGAAGGACATCTTCTTGCCAGTGCTTGTGGTAACATGCTACCTATTGTTACACCCCATCGTCGACTTTCGGGTATTAGCATTCAACGGAAGATCAAAAGAAGACATGCATACTCTTCTACTAATATCATAAACCATATCTTGTCGATGTGCCGAAATTGTTACCATTGTAAAAATAATGTTGTAATAGACAGTGAAATTGCCGGAAAAATAAAAAGGGCATTGGCAAAAAATATCACTAAGGAATATAAAGATGAATCGATGAAAAAAAAGAACCAGCAAACTTCACTACCATTAATCAAACAATTAATGAACCAAATAATAGCAAAGATGAAGTGCATATTGAACATGTGGATGACCCCCCATTAGAAAATTGTTCACATGCTAGTGTTATTGTAGCATTGAATGCTGACAAGGAGAAGTATTTGAACTATGAAACAAGTACAAGTGGTAGCACTATCGGAAACGTATGCGTGCGTTGTCATGACACTATGGAATTATATTTCTTCGGAGTACCAAAAAAATTCAATTATACAAATGGTGGATATGGGAAAGTATCATTTCCAGAGATGTTAGTACTCAAAGAGAATGCCAACATAAAAATAATAGTTGATGAAGAGGGGTATCTTCATGCTAGTTCTATAGGTAACATGCTACCTATTGATAAAACCTTTTGTCGGCTTTTAGGTATTAGCATTCAAATGAAAGCAAAGAGGAAAAGAAAGGCCAACTCTGCTACTAATATCCTAAACCCTACCTTGTCTACGTGCCTAAACTGTTACCTGTGTAAAAATAATGTGATAATAGACGTTGAAATTGACATAAAAAAAAAAATAGTCCTGTCAGAAAATATCAATATGGAAAATAAAGCTGAAACGATTAAAAACATAGCACCAGCACACATTCTTGGCTTTGATCACACAGTCAATGAATCAAATAATACCAAAGACGAAAATTATACTGAGCATGTTCATTAGACACCAGTAAAAATTGTGTATGATTCAAAATGGAATAATGATTATTCCACTGATTACGAACTAAGAGAAGACAATAACTACAATATCAAGAGAGAACATGGTGAACCATTTTATGGAACAGATTCAAAATGTCCAAAGTTAATCATTGATATTAATAATGTATCATAATATATTTTTGTATTAATATTCTACATAGCACTATTTCATTAAAAACTTACATTTTTATGTGTTCATTATTTTTTAGAGTAAGCTAGCACATCAAGCGTTTAATATGTCTATTAAAACATCGACGATGTAAGAAAAGGAATTTGCGTACATCTATTGTCAAACACATGGGATAACATTGTCAAAATCTAGGTATCAGAATGAAAAATTGTAGGTAAGTAAGTAAGCAAGTAAGTAAGTAAGTAAGGAAGTAAGTAAGTAACAAACTCTTTCTTGAATTCACCTCATGGATACACAATGCAGAAATTTCATTTAAGAAATTATGAAAAATTGTAAGCAAGTAACAAAAAATTGTAAGCAAGTAACAAACCCTTTCCTAAAGTCACCTCTCGGATCAAACTCTTTATTGATTCCACCTCTTGGATATACAGTACAGATACTTCATTAAAGAAATTATGAAAAAAATCGCAAGTAAGTAACTTTTTTTCTCTTTATCACAAACAATTTTCACTTAGCTCCATGATGTAGAAATTTAATTCAAGAAATTATGAAAAAATTCTCAGTAAGTAAAAATTTCTTTCTTGAAGTCAACTCTTAGATACACAAGACGGAAATTTCAGTCAAGAAATTATGAAAGTATTTGTAGGTAAGTAACAATCTCTTTATTGATTTCACCACTTGAATATACAGTACAGATACTTCATTCATGAAACATGATTAAACACGTTGTTTATAACTATATAATATTTGTATGCCTGTCCTTGGCACCTTTCCAAATGAGCGGGGACCCCCCACTGCGTCCTACACAGTTAAAACAGTGAGCAGTACGACAACTCCACTTTTTCTAACAGACTGGTTTTTTGGTTTTTTAGACCCCACGAGAGACAGGCAAAGTCAACAGATACTTATTTCATTTTTTTAAAATTATAGAAATTATGAAAAAAATTATAATATAGTAAAATTTTCTTTATTGAAGTCACCTAGTGTGTAGAAATTATGAAAAAATTATAAGTAAGTTATAATTTCTTTCTTGAAGTAAACTCTTGGATACACAATACGGGAACTTCATTCAAGAAATTATGAAAAAATTGTAACTAAGTAGCAAATTCTTTCTTGAATTCACTTCTTGAATAAACAAAAAGACATTACATTCAATAAATTATGACAAAATTATAAGTAAGTAACAAACTCTTTATTGTTTTCACGAGTTAGATTTACTATGTTGAAATTAAATTAAAGAAATTATGAAAAAATTGTAACTAAGTATCAAATTCTTTCTTGAATTAAAATGTTGGATAAACAAAAAGACATTTCGTTCAAGAAATTACAACAAAATTCTAAGTAAGTAACAAACTCTTTATTTTTTTCACGAGTTATATAAACGATGTGGAAATTAATTTCAAGAAATTATGAAAAAATTCTCAGTAAGTAACCATTTCTTTCTTGAAGTCAACTCTTGAATACACAGTACGGAAATTTCATTCAAGAAATTATGAAAATATTTGTAAGTAAGTAACAAACTCTTTATTGATTCCACCTCTTGGATATACAGTACAGATACTTCATTCAAGAAATTATGAAAAAAATCGCAAGTAAGTATGTAACATTTTTTTTTTCTCTGTCAACTCTTAGATACACAATACGGAAATTAAATTCAAGAAATTATGAAAGTATTTATAAGTAAGTAACAGTCTCTTTATTGATTTCTTCTCTTGAATATACAGTACAGATACTTCATTCAAGAAACGTGATTAAACACGTTTTGAAACTACATGCTATTTGCATGCCTTTGCTTGGCACCTTTCCAAATGAGCGGGGATTCCCCACTGCTTCCTATACATTGCAAAAAGTGAGCAGTACGAAAACTCCACGTTTTCAACCAGACTGGTTTTTTAGACAACACACCCACAGAGATGACACACAAGCTGTAAATTTCATTCAATAAATTAAAAAAAAAATATGTGTAAGTAAGTAACAAGCTCTTTATTGAGTTCACCTTTTGAATATACAGTACAGATACTTCATTCAAGAAACGTGATTAAACACGTTTTGAAACTACATGCCCTTTGTATGCCTTTCCTTGGCACCTTTCCAAACGAGCGGGGATTCCCCACTGGTTCCTACACATTGCAAAAAAGTGAGCAGTACGAAAACTCCACGTTTTCAACCAGACTGGTTTTTTAGGGACCAATCAGGAGAGATATGCAAAGTCGACATAGCTTTATTTCATTTTTTTTAAGGTTCATTTAGTCGGGGTTACGTGCGCGCACGCAACTCCGTCTAAATGAACCTTAAAAAAATGAAATAAAGCTATGACGAATTTGCATATCTCTCTTGATTGGTCCCTAAAAAACCAGGCTGGTTGAAAACGTGGAGTTTTCGTACTGCTCACTTTTTTGCAATGTGTAGGAACCAGTGGGGAATCCCCGCTCGTTTGGTAAGGTGCCAAGGAAAGGCATCCAAATAGCATGTAGTTTCAAAACGTGTTTAATCACGTTTTCTTGAATGAAGTATCTGTACTGTATATTCAAGAGGAGAAATCAATAAAGAGCTTGTTACGTACTTACAAATATTTTTTTTTTAATTTCTTGAATGAAATTTCCGTATTGTGTGTCAACTCTGGGGGTGTGGTGAATAAAAAACCAGTCCGGTTGAAAACTTGGAGCTTTATTACTGCTCTCTTTTTGCAAGGTATAGGAAGCAGTGGGGAATCCCCGCTCATTTGGAAAGGTGCCAAGCAAAGGCATGCAAATAGCATGTAGTTTCAAAACGTGTTTAATCACGTTTCTTGAATGAAGTATCTGTACTGTATATTCAAGAGAAGAAATCAATAAAGAGACTGTTACATACTTACAAATACTTTCATAATTCATTTAAATTAATGTACTTTTTTTTCAAAAAATATTTTAAGTATAAAAAAAAAATTTTACTTACTTACTTGCTATTTTTTTAAGTATTTATTTAATTTATTATATTTAATGTATATAAACTTGGTGGACTAAATAAAGAGTTTGTTACTTACTTACAATTATTTTAATAGTTTATTTAATGAAATTTCCGTACTGTGTATCCAAGAGTTGACTTCAGGAAAGAAATGGTTACTTACTGAGAATTTTTTCATAATTTCTTAAATTAATTTCTACATCGTTTATCTAACTCGTGAAAACAATAAAGAGTTTGTTACTTACTTAGAATTTTGTCGTAATTTCTTGAACGAAATGTCTTTTTGTTTATCCAACAGGTGAATTCAAGAAAGAATTTACTACTTAGTTACAAATTTTTCATAATTTCTTGAATTTAATTTCTACATCGTATATCTAACTCGTGAAAACAATAAAGAGTTTGTTACTTACTTAGAATTTTGTCATAATTTCTTGAATGAAATGTCTTTTTGTTTATTCAACAAGTGAATTCAAGAAAGAATTTGCTACTTAGTTACAATTTTTTCATAATTTCTTGAATGAAATTCCCGTATTGTGTATCCAAGAGTTGACTTCAAGAAAGAAATTGTTACTTACTGAGAATTTTTCATAATTTCTACACATGAGTTGACTTCAAGAAAGAAATTGTTACTTGCTGAGAATTTTTTCATAATTTCTTGAATTTTAAAAAAATGAAATAAAGCTATGTCGACTTTGCATGTCTCTCGTGTTGTCTAAAAAACCAAAAAACCAGTCTGGTTGAAAACGCGGAGTTTTCGTACTGCTCACTTTTTTCAATGTGTAGGAAGCAGTGGGGAGTCCCCGCTCAGTTGGAAAGGTGCCAAGGAAAGGCATGCAAATAGCATGTAGTTTCAAAAAACGTGTTTAATCACGTTTCTTGAATGAAGTATCTGCACTGTATATTCAAGAGGTGAAATCAATAAAGAGATTGTTACTTACCTACAAATACTTTCATAATTTCTAGAATGAAATTTCCGTATTGTGTATCTAAGAGTTGACTTCAAGAAAGAAATTGTTACTTACTGAGAATTTTTTCATAATTTCTTGAATTAAATTTCTACATCATGGAGCTAAGTGAAAATTGTTTGTGATAAAGAGAAAAAAAGTTACTTACTTGCGATTTTTTTCATAATTTCTTTAATGAAGTATCTGTACTGTATATCCAAGAGGTGGAATCAATAAAGAGTTTGATCCGAGAGGTGACTTCAGGAAAGTGTTTGTTACTTGCTTACAATTTTTTGTTACTTGCTTACAATTTTTTCATAATTTCTTAAATGAAATTTCTGCATTGTGTATCCATGAGGGGAATTCAAGAAAGAGTTTGTTACTTACTTACTTCCTTACTTACCTACTTACTTGCTTACTTACTTACCTACAATTTTTCATTCTGATACCTAGATTTGGACAATGTTATCCCATGTGTTTCACAATAGATGCATGCAAATTCCTTTTCTAATATTGTCGATGTTTTAATATACATTATAAAAGCTTGACGTGCTAGCTTACTCTAAAAAAAAATTAACACATAAAAATGTAATTTTTTTAATGAAATAGTTTTATGTAGAATATTAATACAAAAATATAGTATGATACATTATTAATATCAATGATTAACTTTGGACATTTTGAATCTGTTCCATAAAATGGTTCACCATGTTCTCTCTTGATATTGTAGTTATTGTCTTCTCTTAGTTCGTAATCAGTGGAATAATCATTCCATTTTGAATCATACACAGTTTTTACTGGTGTCTAATGAACAGGCTCATTATATTTTTCGTCTTTGGTATTATTTGATTCATTGACTGTTTGATCAAAGTCAATAATGTTTGCTGGTGCTTTGTTTTTTAAAGTTTCAGCTTTATTGTAAATAGTGATATTTTCTGGCAATACACTTTTTATTTTTATTGCAATTTCACTTTCTATTATCACATTATTTTTACACAGGTAACAGTTTAGGCACGTAGACAAGATATGGTTTATGATATTAGTAGCAGATTAGGCCTTTCTTTTCCTCTTTGCTTTCATTTGAATGCTAATACCTAAAAGCCGACGAAAGGTTCTATCAATAGGTAGCATGTTACCTATAGCACTAGCATGAAGATACCCCTCTTCATCAACTATTATTTTTATGTTGGCATTCTCTTTGAGTACTAACATCTCTGGAAATGATACTTTCCCATATCCACCATTTGTATAATTGAATTTTTTTGGTACTCCGAAGAAATTTAATTCCATAGTGTCATGACAACGCACGCATACGTTTCCGATAGTGCTACCACTTGTACTTGTTTCATAGTTCAAATGCTTCTCCTTGTCAGCTTTCAATACTACAATAACACTAGCATGTGAACACATTTCTAATGGGGGGTCATCCACATGTTCAATATGCACTTCATCTTTGCTATTATTTGGTTCATTAATTGTAATGGTAGTGAAGTTTGCTGTTACTTTTTTTTCATCGATTCATCTTTATTGTCCTGAGTAATATTTTCTGCAAATGCCCTTTTTATTGTTCCGAAAATTTCACCGTCTATTACAACATTATTTTTACACAGGTCACATTTTTGGCACGTCAACAAGATATCGTTTATCATCTTAGTATAAGAGTATGAATGTCTTCTTTTGATCTTCCGTTGAATACTAATATCCGAAAGTTGACGATGGGGTGTAACAATAGGTAGCATATTACCACAAGCACTGGCAAGAAGGTGTCCTTCTTCATCAACTATTATTTTTATTTTGGCATTTTCTTTTAGTGCTATCATCTCTGGATATATCACTCTTGCATATCCAACATAACAAGAGTTGAATTTTTTTTATAATCCAAAGAAATTAAATTCCTTACTGTCATGAAAATGCACACATACATTTCCAATACTGCTACCATTTTTACTTGTTTCATAGTTTAAATACTTCTCCTTGTCAGCATTCAATGCTACAATAACATTGACATGTGAGCACACTTTATTAAAATGCATCATCTTCACTTTTTTAAAAGATATGACTTATGTGTTTATCGTACTACTGCGTAAAAAATACTGATTTAATATATGCAATAGACTAGGTAGTGTCGATAGCCGGACATAGAATACCAGTGGGAAAGCCACATTGTGTCTCTTACCAATCAGATATTAAAATTTTTATAGCATTAAGAATATTTTGTAATTTTAATATACGTACAAAAAAAAAAAAGTTTAATAATTTATAATTTTAAAAAAATATTTTTATTTTATGAAAAAAAAAATATTTAATTAGAAACAAAATTTATAATTATTATTAGTATCCAAAATTGGAATTAATTTTAATATTTGAATCAGAGAATTCTATTTTCCATAATATTCTTACAGGAAACTAGAGTTTATCGTCAAAAACCCTTATTAACTCAGATTCTACAGAAATAGTTTATTTTTCAATCCATACCTGGACTTAAGTTTCACCTATGAACCAACAAATTGTATTTTCCATAATTTTCTTACAAAAGACTAGAGTTTACGGTCAAAAACCCTTATTAGCTTAGATTTTTCACTAGCAACTTGCCCTCCACTATAACTTCGCTAATACATCCTTCTGCCAATCAACCCATCTCCCCCAAAACACTTTTCAGACATTTCTTGTTAAAAATTTTTATTTCAACTCATCCACACGGGTTTTTCACTAGCAACTCGGCCTCCGCTATAACTACGCTAATACATCCTTCTGCCAATTAACCCATCTCCTCCAAAACACTTTTCAGTCATTTCTTGTTAAAAAAAATTTCTATTTTAACTCATTCACACGGGTTTTTCCACATTTGAACCAGAGAATGGCCCTAAGTTTCACATTTGAACGAGAAGATTGTATTTTGCATAATTCTCTTAGAGGAAACTAGAGTGTATGGTCAAAAACCCTTATTAGCTCAGATTCTACAGAAATAGTTTATTTTTCGATCCATACCTGGACTTAAGTTTCACCTATGAACCAACGAATTGTATTTTCCATAATTTTCTTACAAAAAACTAGAGTTTACGGTCAAAAACTCCTATTAGCTTAGATTTTTCGCTAGCAACTCAACCTCCACTTTACATTCGCTAATACATCCTTCTGCCAATCAACTCATCTCCCCTAAAACACTTTTCAGGGGACAAAACCTCGTATAAGACCATGGGGGGGGGGACATAAGCCCTTAAAAGAGCATGGGAAGTCCGAAACACGCAAGCAAATAACATGTGAATTCCAAAACATGCAATCAAATAACAAAGGAATTCCAAAACAAGCAGGCAAAAAACATTGGCAATACATATACAACCACGCAAATAACATGGGAGTTCCTATACATGCAAGCAAATAACAAGTGAATTCCTATACACGCACGCCAATAACATGGGAATTCCTATACACGCAAGCAAATAACTTGGGAATTCCTATACATACAAGCAAATAACAAGGGAATTCCTATACAGGCAAGCAAATAACATGGAAATTCCTATACACGCAAGCAAATAACTTTGGAATACCTATACATGCAAGCAAATAAGATGGGAATTCCTATACACGCAAGCAAATAACAAGGGAATTCCTATATATGCAAGCAAATAACATGGGAATTCCTATACACGCAAGCAAATAACATGGGAATTCCTATACATGCAAGCAAATAACATGGAAATTCCTATACACGCAAGCAAATAACATGGGAATTCCTATACATGCAAGCAAATAACAAGGGAATTTCTATACAAGCGAGCAAATAACATGGGAATTACTATACAATCAATAAAATAACATTGGGATTACTTTAACAGCAATCAAATAACAAGGGAATTACTATACATCCAATCACATAACCTTGGAATTACTATACACGCAATCAAAAAAACGTGGGAATTCCTATCCAAGCAAGAAAATAACATGGGATTTCCTATACAAGCAAGCGAATAACATGGGAATTTCTATACACGCAAGCAAATAACTTGGGAATTCCTATACATGCAAGCAAATAACATAACCATTTCTTCTATTCAAATCCCAACCACAAATCAAGTTATCATATATTGAACAATCTCTGATTGGCTCATAAAAAATGCCCACGTCAAACGATACATTCATTGTGCAATTCTTATCAAAAACAAAAAGCTTTAGATCTCTGTTTCCAATGAGAGTTAGCTTTAGCAACGACACATTCCCAAAAAAACTAGTCTTGACTAAAGACACTTATCAAAAAAATCAATCACGCTAGGACCCAGTCTTGCGTACTCGTTCCTCTTTGAAAGATGTATTGTACTCATTCCTCTTGACAAAGAGTGTAATGACCGAGTTTAATGTGTAAGTATTTTCAAAAACATTCCTAAAAAAAAGCCACTTATATTTATAAAAAATTAATATTTTTTAAAAATTAATAAATTAAAAAAAATGGGGAGGGGGGTGAGGGTTTTTGAATGCATTATATATATATATATATTTAGCTCTTTAAGCTTGCAAGCTACCTACTGAGAAAAACTGAAAATAGTTTTATTTTCCTTTATTATCAAAATAAAATACTCATTGTTACAAATTTAGATTTTTTAGAATAAGAACAGATTTGTTTTTTTATTCAAGATTATCCGGTCACTGACACTTCCATCAGCAAGCTTCCTCTTTGTATACTCAAGGGTAAAATTGTTACTAATCATGCCGTTATGAACATTTTGTGAAACTCAAAGTCAATTTAGTCGGACATTATTAAAACTCTTTGGTATAACAGCCTTTTTTCTCTTTAAACTATCAGATTTCAGTCAAATGTAGACATAAATAGAAATTTAAGAAGCGGAAAAGTTAATTAACATGGCTCAGTCAATCCCCGTAAGCAGCATAGATTCTAAATTGTTTTTTTTTATTCTTCTTCTAAAGACGAAAAGCATCATTAGCCTACTATGATCTAAAATATCACTGAAATACATTTTCCAGCAGTACATGATAACGAGCTATAAGTAAGGAAAAAACCGAAACTAAAAAAAAAGGAAGCTTTTGTAACAATTAATACATAAAAAAAAAATCAACATTTTATTCTAGCCCCAAATTACCGATCGATTCTTTTTAATATAATAATGAGAATATTTTTACTCACCAGAAATTGCTTAGAATTAACCATTTTTTCTATGTAAATGCTTTTTACAAATAATGCCTGTAATGCTATCTCGAATATAAACTATTCAAAACTGATGGAGAATCAAATATGAAACCTGAATATATACAAAAAATAATTGGCGAGTAAAAAGGGACATCGGTTTTTTGGTTTACCACTAAAAAAAGACACTGAACTTTGAAATTGCGCAAATCCTCTTGACAAAGAGTGTAATGACCGAGTGTAATGACCTGTTTACCTACCAGAAAAACCGGAAGGAACGTAAAGGCCCTGAATTCAAAAGAAGGTATATACTGCCCTGTATTCGTGTGAAAGATAGATCCCTAAAATGTATATGCGTACGATGTTCCCTTTTAATAGTTATATTAATCATTAGAAAAAATGTACTGAACTGCAGCGTAAAGCATTGTTTAAAAAAAAACCTACAAAGAGGTACGCGATACTATCATATGATAGTAAATATTAATTCAAGCTGATAGTAAAAATGCTTTATATGATAGTAAAAATTGATTCAAGCTGAATTTATTGAACAAAAAATCATTTACCTATACGAAACTAAGTTAATTGCTTTAAAGGAATGGTTCTCGAATGTCCATGCTTCTTGGAACTCTACCATCAACTATTTCTGGCAGAAGTGCTTCAAAGAAGAATCTTTCTAGCTTTGGTAAAATTTTCTGTGACCAAAACTCCTTGTCACGAACTATCTACTCCGTATATATTGAACCTTTACCAAAATATAACGCAAAATATGCAATTTCGATGTCTGAGCACTCAAGTTGCATCGGAATCTGGTAACAATAATTGTGGTTTCTCTTTAGTCTCATTTCACTGCTGTCAATGATTTCAATACAACTGGACTTTTGTGATTCCAACCATTCTGTGATACACAGCTCTTTGGCTGTTATGGGACATTTAACATCTATTATCGCTTTTCTACCAGATGGGAACAGTACTATACCGTCAGGACTAGCAGCCAAAAATGTAAAACTTTTGTGGATATAAGTCAGCAGGACTAATTTTGCAGTCAAACTTTATTTCAAAAGACGACTTTGCCTTCGGTTCATGGATATGACCGTATTCCATTGCTTTAATTCTGTATTGCTTAGGATACAGAAGTTGTTTCACAACTGGAGCTACTGTCTTAACACGCCGCTTGCATATAAGCCCTGCTACTGAAGAAGTAATTCTATTTTTTCTCTGCAGCTGCCAACGATCGTCGATACAGACTCCCTGAAGGCGTGTGGCTAATTCAATCTGGCAATTCTCTCTGACTCTGAACACTGTAAGCGCTGCAAAACAGCCACTTTTGTATTTTCAAAAATTTATGCGTCAAGATCTAGAGCAATGGTGTTGGGACCATAGTTTTTATCTCCTCGGCAAGCAATCTTTCCTGAAACACTGCCAAATATGCGCTTTTCGGCTTTGCATTTTTTTACCTTAAGCTAGCCATAATTCTTTCACGTGCAAGTTTTTTCAATTGACGAGTTGGGGTTGCTCCTATGATTTTCCTAAAAATTTCTTGGCGACCTAAATGCCCCTTTGCATACCGTATTCCTGCAGCAGTAACACGGGTGTTATAATGTACCCTTTTACTTACTATGTTATTTTTTCTGCCTATAAACCTAGCAACAGTGGACATAAAATACTCTGCCAAATTACTTGTGCCGTTTCTGATCAGTAAGCGATCTTGTCTAATGAGGGTGTCAAACGCTTCATATAAATGGCTAATGAACGCACTGCTTGGGATTTTTCATTTTCCAGTTCCACGATTTTTCCGGATAACTGACAGCAAGATGTCTGTGGTCCCCATGAAAAAAATGTAAAGGACTTGCGTTTAACCTTCTAATCAGATCTTTTGACGATATGGCATGCATAGTGGTTCGCACAATTGCTTTTCTTGCGAAACCGTACAATTTCTTTATTACTGGACCGCTGAGAAATTTCCTACATTCTGCGCTTTCTTTGCATTTGTTATAAAGCCTCTTTTTCAAACACTTACAAGCATGATAGGCGCAGTCAATTTTTTCCACTATCCTACCATATGAAACCTTTTTAATAATTTCTGAATGGGTGCTTGAATCACCAACGGCTATAAACTTTGTATATTTTAGTTTATGTATAGCTGGTGCATCACGAAAGGCTAGTATATCTGATTCCATCGCAGTGCTAGAACCACTCCAATTCATAAAACATCTATATTCAGGAACTAAAGTAGATTCTTGTTGTCGATTTGCCATGCATATGCAGCAATACTTGTTTCTAATTCCTACATGAAGGAGTCTTTTTGAATAGAATCCAATTACAACACCACAACCAGATAATGCAGTGTATCTATTACCATAACTTCGTGTGCACCAACTTCCGTCAACTATAACACACGTATCGACTATTCCGTTGGAGTCAATCTTTCCATCTGCCTTCAATGCCATTCGGCCCTCTATTTTACCGTTTTCTAGCAAATAATCGTATAGGATTTTTTCTATGGACTCCCCGATAATGCTTTCATACTTGGTAAATGTTTTTTGCGATGGGCAGTTAATTCTAATTGTAGAAAAAAGTTCTTGAATCTGGGCATGAGTCATGCTGGCGTTTATAGCAGCAACTACAACTTGTTTGTTGATATTTCTAGACCCCGTTTCTTTTTGTTGCCTCTTTTTGTCCATACCTCTAATTGACCATTCGATTTTTTTCCGTTTAAGACTGAGCGGTCGTTTATTTGAAAGTTCTGTTTTTTCCTCTTTTTTTATGTTAATGCTGCTATCTTTCGTATCCATTTTTAATTTAACTGGAATATTATTGTGAAGCGTATCTTTTTCTTTGCAAGATTCAAATTTTAATATAAATCGTGTGCGCAAACCAACAATATACTCTCTGTCGAACATCATGTTTGAAATAAGATTGAATTATTGACACCTACAATAAAAAAAAACAACTCATCGGTTCAAGCTCCTGTAAATTAGAAGTGCCCAAGCATTATACAGCTGATAATCATCCCAACCAAGTAAGCTATGGGAAAATTTTGTATAAATATTTGCATTCAACGCAAAACGTGTTTTACGAGTGATTATGATTTAGAATAATCGCCTCCACGAGCGCCTATCATTCCCCTATTTCTGTTGTTATCGGAGTCTCTGCCTCCCACGATATATTGCCATGTCCTGTGGTAAATTTCCATACCCGTATTTGAGTGGAACCTAGCTATTTTGTTCACCCCCTTTTATACTAAGAGCGAGGAAGATCCCCCAGAAAAAAATCAAGGAAAATACCCCCCCCTCCCGCTGCTGGTTGGTTTTCAATTAATTTCGACTTATAAAAAAAAGACTAGAAATCTCAATGTTTGATCAAATGAGCATCCTCCAAAGTTTTCACGACCATCAGGCGGAGGTGGGGGTGGTGAAGGGGCAGTCCCCTTCCTATAAGGAAGAAATTCTGCTCATTTCGGGGTTTGATATTACTCTTCACTTTCATAATAACAGCGTAGACGGATGTATCCCCAGAAATCAAGAGAGATTAAATATCAGTTTCACATTTTTGATGTGAAAGTTTTTTTTGGGAGGGGGGGGGGAGAGGGACCCCCCCCCCCAAAAAAAAAACAAACAAAAAAAAACAACAAAAGTTCTGAATACGGCCTAAGGGATTATACATCAATCTCTACCCCCCTGTCCCCTTGTCTCATTCTTAGAAATAATTATGTATTTATCTGAAGGCTCAAGGAGAGTTGGGATCTTTTGGCTTCAGAAAACATCCTTTGAGGCATGTCCCTCCATCGCTAATTAGCCAAAATATTTTTAAGGTCCAATTTCAAATTTCAACACAAATTTCACCGTCTTAGGTAAATTCTCTGTTGTTTTACAATTCCACACGCTATTTTAAGGTCATACAATATCATCTCCCCCTACTTTCGATAAATAAAAAAATTATTTAACCTAGATTTAATACACTTTCAAGCTTGTTTTGACTAGCGACCTAATGAAAAATCGAAAGAATTGTAAGTTCCAGGACTATTCCTACGTAATATTGTTTGTGTGTCTTTTAAATTCTGACAAAAAAGATGTTTTTGTTTTAATTTTCCCGTCTCTGTTCATTTTTAGCTATGTTTTTTGAAATGGCTTTCATTTGAATGAAATTAAAAGGAGAGAAATGTGTGAGAAAAAATGGTATACGAATTATTGGTGGTTCCAACCCTCCAGCGCTCCCTGTCACTTTGATCTAGAAAAATTCACTAGAAAATCCATCAAAATGTATCTATAAACCTATTTAACGAATCTTCGACCAGTCACACAGTATTTCTTTTGAACTACCCGTAAAAAAAAGCTATGCATTAGAACATATGTGGCAAAACTACGTTACGGAAATTGTGAGCGAAGATGTTCATAAGATTTTATTTGTACTTATAAGCAAGAACGTATCCAGTATTTCTGTTTGGAGATGGGAGGTAACAAAAACTTTTAAAAATATACCAAAAAAAATTTTTGCGTATTTTTGCTACAATTTTTGGAGGGGGCGGGGGATTCAAACCTGGTATATACCCCTTCCCTGGATACAGCCTTGCTTATATAAGACTCGAGTTTCTGTTGTTACGACTGCAAGAAGTGTAAGGCCTTAATAGTAGAAAAAAAAAATGTGTCAAAACGGCACTACAAAACTAATTAAGCAACACCTATGAAATACTACCATCGCTTTCTTCACTTCTTGTTACGGCATTCACTTTTTATTTACCAGATTAAATAGGCCTACAAATAAAAATTTTCTTTGACCTCTTTACATTTCATTTACAATAAAACAAAATAGAAATAAAACCCTTTTTAAATTTATTTTCGTTTAATTTTTTTTTTTTTTTTTTTTTTTTTTTTTTTTTTTTTTTTTACAAGGGATAGGAATTGAAGAAACTAAATTCGCTGCTCTTATTTTAGAATTATCTGCTGAACTTCACGACAAAAAAGTCGACGACCTGAATTGCTTCTCATAATAAGAATGAAAATTATGGCCTAGAAACCTGGTTTTTGTAGCTTCAACCCCCCCTCCCGCCCCACACACACCTTAATTTTACTTACCCGGCAAAATATTATTTGAAGCTATACAGATTCCTGTAAAATGTTATATAAAACAATAAAATAAAACATATAAGGCAAAAGAAAAAAAAACTATGTGGAATAAATCGTTAATATCACTAAGCAGAAGGTCATGAATCAAGGTCTATTTTTTTTTAAATTTACACTACAAAATAAAATGAATGAAAGTTGCATGCCTAGAAAAAGTGTTATTTGTTAAGAGGCTGCAATCCCCTACCCCTCCTCTTGCGACAAATAATATTTTACTTCCAATCTTTATCCCTTATTATCAAAAGAAATTTCTACTAGGACTAAGTGGGATAGATATTAAAGAGTTATAAGTTTTGAAGCTTCAATAACCTCCCCTCCCCCCTCATTTTTTTAAACTTTCTTGTCGAAAGATTAGAGTCTTATTCATCTCCCGGTAAAATATTATGTAAAATTATGCACTAAAACATATAAAGCAAAAGTAAAAAAAAAAAATACATTCCATAAATCGTTATTAAGTACTTTATTTGCCTGTACGATAGTGGGCCCATCCCTGGATCTGCCAGCGACTAAGGAGAAGGTCATAGATCAAAGTTACTCTACAGACTTGAATGAATTATAGTTGTATGCCTAGAAATTGCGCTATTTGTTAGGGGGCTACAATCCCCTGCCTTTCTCCTTGCGACAAAAAATTTGTATCTTCCTTGATTTATCCTATATTTCTAAACATTTTTTCTACTAGGGACAAAGTGCGATAAAAATTGAAGGGTCATAAGTGACATGCTTTTTTATAAGGCACATTCAGTGTGTTTGAATTTGAAAGTCTCTACGTGAATAGAATTAAAAAAGAAAAAAAACTATTAAATAAACTTAAAAAAAAAATGTTTATTTGCCCTCTCCTCCGTTGCCCGTGTTGGTTTGTTTATCAGTCTGAATCTATTGATTCATCCGAACAACTTCCTAAGAAAAGTATGAGAATCCGGATTTAAGCCCCCAAAAGTACAAAAACCTATAATAAGTCTAAGCTCTTTGAAAGGTTCATACTACAAAAATTAATCAAGTGTTACTTACATATGTTTGATTACCAATTCTTCGTAGCTCATTAGACATATGGGCACATTAACCATCCAGCGAGAATTTTTAAAAATATCCGATTCTAAATTGCGACCCGCAGTTATAACTTTCAGTCTTGGGATTTCTGCTGCAGGCTCTTCTTGAAGAGATGTTTCGTTCAAGTCGAGTAAATGTTTTGGAAGTCGTGGTCTTCCAAGCTTTTTGTATATTTGCTTTAGTTTTTTCCTGTGCTTCTGTACAGTAACCAAGCCAATGCCTCTTTTATTACGCTTCTTTACCATCTTTCACAAAGCACTTTTTTGAACTAACAAGGCCAATTTCTTTAATTGCCTTTCCGTTCTTTCAAAATCTTTGATCGCAGCCTAATTTGATGGAGCATTCCTATTTGCATAATATGTTGAAACATTCGCCTTCGATGTCAGTCGATACAAGTTGAAACCCTGAACCTTTATCACCTGAAAACCGGTAATTATGCCCGCCTATTGAAACTAAATATGCAACAGCTCAGGAGTTACTAATGTAAAACTGATGGTAACAACTTTTAAATAAACTGATGAAAATGTCTTTTTTGAACTAATTAGGAAAAAAACTTAAAAGTCAAGTTGTTCCTTTCAAAATCCTCTACAAGTCCGTGTTAAATTTATTAAACTTGTATTTACCGTTTCCTCGTACAAGTTGAAATAGAATTTGCATGAAAAAGTCTAATTTAGAAAGCCAAGTAAAAAATATTAAAAAAATAGCAAACTCAGATTATATTGCTAGATCAGGAGAACAGATAGAAACCAAAATCGATGCCTTAATGCGTCTGTTGTCACCATACAAGCTAAAAATATTTAACATGGAAGAGATAGCCAGGATTGTTTTTGGTCCGTTCCTGCTTAAGGGGAATGTCGCTAAATTCATTGCAATCTTAATTTCCCTATGCTACGAAAAGAGATCTTCCTCTCTGACCCGACATACCAGCACAATGAAATTTCGCACAAGTGATCATTGAAAAAGGATCTAAAACTTGGTCGGTTTTTTTTCTGATAAAATTCCCAGGTAATAGAAAAAAAAAATCTAATGTGAAACCTGGTAGCTTTTTTTAAAAAAGGTCTGGAGCCTCAGAAATGGAAAATTTGAAGCAATCGAAAGTACCATAAATTCAAAAAAACTTTTAAAATTAATTGGCCGGATTGAAAATTCTAGATTCTTTTAATCTATTCCTCCACGATTGTTTTTGAGTTTTTATATTTTGGACTCTTGCACGGCATGGATAAAAGTGAAAAAATCAAAATTAACTTCAAATTGTAGCTCTTTTTATATTTAGTTTATTCCACACTTTTCAGCTTTCTAATCCGATTCGTTAATTTTATATATAATTATAAATAAAATTAAATTTTTACTCTGTTTCTCCTGTCCTACATAACCCCACTTTACACCCCTTGGCTGGAAACATGCCCTAGGCTAGGACGGGTCAGACTCATACTTGCGTTTAATTGTCTACTTGTCAGCCACTGAGAGCACCGTTTCAAAATAGATCTAAACATATTCAAATGAAGTATATTTTTTTATATCATCACTTAGATTGCAATGCAACATCTTAAGTTCATTAAGATGTTAAGTCCTTAAGATGTAAACATCTTAATGTCTAGCCTGAAATTTTTTGAAAATAGGTAGATTCTTTGGTTTGTATTAATTATAAAACATGGCTAAATTAGTACACAGAACATGCTTAAACTTTAAAACTTAAAACTTTTTCGCATGTTAATCAAAGATCTGCGTTGCGCAGGTACCGATCTCCTTATTCAATGCATTCGGCCGGGAGTGCAATGCGTGGTTGGGGGTAAATCATCCGACACTGCCCGTGTTGATCCCCCATGTTTCTCCAGGTACCCATTTAGAGCTCGGTCGACTCTGGCTGAGCTTACAGGGTCACGACATTGACCCCCGTTCCAAACAAAATAACCAGCGACACCAAGACTCTAACCCCTGACCTCATGATTTCAAGTCCAGAGCATAGGCCAGTAAAAACACACACAAAAAAAACCTGACACAGAACATAGGCCAGTTAAAAAAACAAACATGAAAAAAAAACAAGGCACAGAAAATAGGACAGTTAAAAACACAAACATGAAAAAAAAACCTAAAAAAACACTGGTCCAGAACATTGGCCAGTTAAAAACACAAACATGGAAAAAAAACCCTGACGCAGAACATAGGCCAGTTAAAAACACAAACATGAAAAAAAAACCTGTAAAATAACACAGGCCAGTTAAAACAAAAACATAAAAAAAACCTAACACAGAACATAGGCCAGTTAAAAACACAAACATGAAAAAAAAACCTGGCACAGAACATAGGCCAGTTAAAAACCCAAACATAAAAAAAAACCATGGCACAGAACATAGGCCAGTTAAAAACACAAACATGAAAAAAAACCTAAAAAAACACAGGTCCAGAAAATTGGACAGTTAAAAAAACAAACATGGAAAAAAAACACAGACGCATAACATAGGCTAGTTAAAAACACAAACATGAAAAAAAAACCTGGCACAGAACATAGGCCAATTAAAACACAAACATAAAAAAAACTGACACAGAACATAGGCAAGTTAAAAAAAAAAACATTAAAAAAAACCTGGCACAGAACATATGACAGTAAAAAACAAAAACATGGAAAAAAAACATGAAACACAACAAAGACAATTTAAAAACAAAAACATGAAAAAAAAACCTGGAAAAGAAAACAGTCCATTTAAAACACAAACATAAAAAAAACCTCACACAGAAAATAGGACAGAAAAAAACAAAAACATGAAAAAAATAAACTGGTACAGAACATATTCCATTTAAAAACAAAAACATGAAAAAAAAAACCTTGAAAAGAAAAAAGGCCAGTTAAAACACAAACATGAAAAAAAACCTAAAAAAACACAGGTCCAGAACATTGGCCAGTTAAAACATAACCATGGAAAAAAAAACACTTAAGCATAACAGATACTTTACTTACTTTACTTAAAGCTCTTGCTCGGCAGCGTCGCCAGCGTTGAGGGACACAGACGTCAGCTCCGTTAGTCGTCTCCAGAGTGGCCTGTTTTGTGCCAGGGTAGGAACTTCACTGGGGTCACTGCCCCACGCCGTGAGTCGATCGTGGATGATATCCGCCCATCTCATACGTGGTCTACCTCTGGGGCGTTTCCAGCCGTTTGCAGTTTGATCGAAGTCAAATATAACTCGGGCAGGTGTTTCATTGGGTAGGCGAAGTAAATGAACGTACCAACGCAGCGAGCGGGACTCAAGCTGTTCGGATAGGGATGGTAATTTAAAGGACAAGAGGATATCCATGTTCCGTACCCTGTCGAGCCACCTAACATGTTCAATTTAGCGGAGGTGTTTGTTCTGGACAGCATCTACCTTCATGATATGCGACTGCGTCAAAGGCCAAGTCTCTGACGAGTACAACACGACACTCGCTACCGAGGCAGAGTAGATACGAGCTTTCGTGAGACGGCTGATCTGGGGTTGGTGGAATATTGTTCTCAGAACATAGAACATAGAACCTTCTAGAAAAAAATTTATTGGACACCGGAGCCATTAGGGACCTGACTGTCCCAACCTTCCCCTAAATGTTGTCCCTAACTAATTTAAGATTTCATATTTAGCCATTTCTTAAACTAAATTTTATGTATAGATTTATAATATTTTTTAGTTCTGAGTCCGGGACCTAGATATTTTTTGCCCCCCCCCACCTCATAGATTAAAAAAAAAAGCTTTCGTGTGGTATGTTATGCTCCTTTTTTGGTATTCTTATTGGAAAACCAAGCCCGGCCCCAGATTCTTTAAAATATATTTTTTTATAAATACACATTCAAAACCAAAATATTAATAAAAGGATTAGTAATAAAGACATTTGAATCTATTGGATTGAGACAATTCTCTCAGAACAGCATACATACGGAAAACAATAAACTACTACTAATAGCAAGGTGTTGGTCATTGCCAGTCTAAGGCCAACATACACTTCTCCTTCATCCTCGATGTTCACAGTTTTATTCTTTACGCCCTCTAATTAAGCTCCTACTTCTGTATGACCTCTCATCCCACTTAATTTTTTGCTTTTCGTTTGGTTACTTAACCTCCTGCCGCGACTGCCAAGACGTGAAGGTCATAAAAATACTTAAGCTAGATTTTCACAGAACTAATGTAATTTTATTTCAGGTAATATTTCACCATTTTAAAATTATAATTATCTGTTCTATAATACACTTTATCGGTCATATAACAAGAGATTTAAGTCATACAGACTGTCTTCTAAACCGGGGAACACAGCTATACACAACACAGAATCATAACACGAAATTGAATTCAATCCCAAGGCTGTTGAAGAATGAATTGTTTCCTAAATATGATTTTAAGGATTAATGTAATAGGATGCATAGTTGATAGATTAAATTGGTGTTAAATCATTGTAATGTTTTATTTTTATTGAGGTGTGTTAAGGAAGGAGTTAAGTGTGGAGTGTTAAGCAAGTGGTAGCAGGGTACATGATTTTGTAGTTGTGTTTTGTTTTTAAACCCCTTTTGAGGCTTATGTTACATTTTTTCTCTTCTTTTTCTGGATTTGTTTGGTTATTACTTATCCATATCATGCTGTGACATTTGAAGGGGATATGTTTATGTTAAGTTTTTTGTCAACAATTGATATTAAATAAATAAATTAAACTACTTGTATCTGTTAAAATGTGTTCTTCAGAAAAGTCATAACTCTGCACTGTTACCAAAATTTTGATAAGAAATAGGCTTATATGCCAAAGAACAAAGCCAACAAACAAAATTAGGAATGACTTTTTGTTACCCAGGACTAGTTCTGGCGCTTTTAGAGGGAGGGCTGGGACCCAGTTGCCACGATTGGAATCATTATCTATGGGACAATATTGAACAACTAGTTGTTGCAACTATCATTTACATTTTCTACAGTACCAAGCCATTTGATGCCAACACAGCTACCTAAACTCTTATACCCCAATATATTCAAAGCTTTACTCTTTACCCCTCCCATGAAGTCGTATAGGTCACTTATCCTGAAAAAGCCTTATGCCAGCTGTCACAGCTGGCATAAGGCATTTTCAGGATAAGTGACCTATACGACTTCATGGGAGGGGTAAAGAGTAAAGCTTTGAATATATTGGGGTATAAGAGTTTAGGCAGCTGTGTTGGCATCAAATGGCTTGGATGTGTTTGGGGGAATCATGGGCGTGGGAGGGGGGGCTAGTTTCCCTCCAATCACTTTTGACTATTAAAAAGGGCACTGGCCACTCCAATTTCCAATCGAATGGGCCCTTTTCGAAGTTACTACGACAACTCCTTCGATACGAAGTGCCCGGGTGGAGAAAAATATACTCCCAGGGCATAACTTAAATCCCTTGCCCCAGGGCTTGGGGGAGTGGGGGGGGGGTTGCCAGCCCTCGAAGCATTAATATATGTTCTTTGGACTATTGTAAACAAAATTGCCATCGCACAATTTCAATCAGATGCATTTGGTGAAAACAAGGGTATTTGGGAGGGGGGGGGTGCTTCTTGACCTCCATCACTACTGACTTTTAAAAGGGAACTGGAAACTGTGAACACAGTCACTGATATGTCACAGGATATGTCACAGGAAACTGTGAAATACTTACATTAAGGGTTATATTTCTTTCAATTTCACTTAATTCACTAATATTCCTTCGTATCTCTTTCAGGTGGAGTTAATATTTCAAATGCTGCTCAGGTAGTTCATATCGGTCACAACATCACTATAGTATGTGACAAGCGTAAATAAAATGTCTAAAATATCATCAAAACGCCCGGTAAATATTAGCACTCTTTTTCAGTCATTAGAAATTACATATTTGAATTCTTTTCCTTCTTAAATTTTCTAAACAGGTGATAAACAAGGTTTAGGCTACTGATGCTACTAGCAGCCAATTGCAACACCAAGCCATCCGAGGCTAACTTAGTAGCTGCACACACTCCTCTCCCCTCAAATTTATTCAAAGGCTCAGTATTTACCCCCCTCTCCTAAGAGTTACAGTTTTATTTAAATCATTTCGTAAGACCTCTTCCCACCTCACTGAGGGACGAACTGCTTTCCATTTGGCGCAAGATTGGTGTTCAAACTGCGCAGTCCTTGGAAATAATCCATTATTCATCAGTACAGGATTTTAATCTTTCTTTCGCCTTTAACGTAAAGATCATAAATGATACGTGTTTTAATGTTTTTTTTGTAATCCCTATTCGAAAAAATGCCCCTCCCCCGAAAAAATCCTGGATCCGGCCCTGACCTCTTATAAAGTATCAAAGATCCAGTGACTTTTTAAAGTTCACAGTTCCCTGTTCCACTGACGTTCCACTGTTCCCTGACTGTTCCACTGACTGTTCCCTGTCCACTGTTTCCACACTGTTTACAAACACTGTCCACTGACTGTTCCCTCTTCCCTGTTCCCTGTTCCACAGATCCACTGACGCTTATATTTAAAACCAAAAGAACAAAAATAAAAAAGCTAGGTGAATAACTGGTAGAAGTAGCAAGCAGGATCCTGGGCAGTGCAAGAGCTGTCTAAATAAAGAGTGAAGTGGCCACAAAGTATTTTTTTTCTTTTCTGACTAAGGCACTTCCTTTAAAGGAGTTTCAGTTTTCGTAGAAACTTCAAAAGTAGCTCATTCAATTGAAAATGGAAATCTTTTGTTCCTTTTGAAGAGCCAAAAGTGATTGGAGGGCAACCAGATCCCCCCCCATCCCCATTGTTTCCCCAAGCACATCCAAACAAACGTTTGAGATAGCTATTTTGTTCAGCTGGGTTGAAATGTCCAATAATTATATCCTTGGGGATCCCCCCAGCCCTTAGGGGGAAAGAAGAGTTTCATTCGAACGAATTTTTTTTGCCTTTTTCTGAAGCAAAAGGAATCGGAGGGTAACTAATCCTCTTCCCACTTTTTTTTTATCGCCATTAAAAATAGCACCATGCCACAATGCGATGGGAGACATCAAGATCACGTTTTAGATATAGACTAAAAAGGGGAAAACAAATTTTTAGGTATTAAAGAACACTTTTGCTATACATACTTCAAAAGTTTCTGAATATTTTGAATGTTGTGAACTCTTTTACTCAAGCTTGTAAAAATTTAAAAAAAATTTAAACGTGGTGCGTATTTTACTTAAATAAAGAATTGTGAATTTAAAATCCACATCATTTATAAAATTATGTTTGTATGATAAATAGTTAGATATCAATAGGTAGTTGACTCAAAGATAAAGCAAAGCTTTATATATATTTTAAACCAAATCGAATGACAGGAAGAGGTTGAAATAAGAATCTCAAGTTTTGGCCACAAACAGACAAAAGCTGGTTTTCACACTTTTCTCAAAGTTCTTGGCAGAGCGATTGGATAAAGTGCGTGAATTATGGTGTGTAGAAACATATCCGAGAAAAATTAATGCCTGAACCATACGAAATATGGAAGCATAATAATATAAATTGAAAAATTGAAGTAAATACAAACTGAATCTTTTGAGAATTTTATCTTTTGAATCCTTCGAGAATTTTGAGATAAGCTAGCCTAGTCGGATATCATGATTTTTCAGTTCCAAGCTTTTTATAGCCTAATGGTCTTTCTGAAAACTGTCAACGAGTAATATGTTTGTTATCTAATACTTTTGTTTCCAGCAAACTATTAGAACATTGTCAGTTGGACATACACAACTAATAGTCAGGGCGCCAGATTCTGTATCGTACACCCAACCATGCCGGAAAGTACAAAAATACTGAGGACGGATCCTAAGGTAGTCGATCATTTTGAAAACGAATATCGTATGGTGCATGTTCGCTTTTGGGGCGTTTCGGAGATATAGGCCAAAAACGCCAAATTTAGCCTATAACTAAGTGTGACGATTCAGGATTTGTTGCGAGTTATTGGGTTGAGGAATCCGGCGTAATGTTATATGAATCGAAAGAAGAGATCTAGATCTACAAGAATATGATTTTTAAATTGAAAAAAAAAACACAGATTTTTTCTCTATTTACCGCAGTTTCAAAATAAGTACTAAAAATTCGACTAATATCTCAAAGAAAGGCTAAAAACTCGAAATTTCTTCAAGGTAACACACTTTATTTTCATATTAGAAAAGAAAGTTCATTCAATTTTGTACAATTTGAGCTAAAAAAAATATAAACTATAATTATTTTAAAATGTCTGCGAATTTTTTTTTTTGTAGTGTCACTGAAATGATTACTAGCCGTATATTGAAAATGGACATAGTTTATTTTTTCTTCAAGGGGTAGGAATCAAGGCCGTATACGGGGGGGGGGGTGTTCCCCGGTTTGAACCCCCCCCCCCCCCGAAATTTTTTGACCGACTCGAAAATAAGTCGAAAATTAGTAAAACCTAGGTAAAAATCAGTAAAATTAGTCGAAAACTGAGTCCACCATTAGTACCCCCCCCCCCAAAAAAAAAGGCAAAAATTAGTAAACCCCCCCTCCTGAAAAAAAATCCTGGATACGGCCCTGACACAAATGAGCTGTGTCTCTCACTCAGACTATCTGTCTTGTCTTTTTCTCAAATCAACCATGGATTAATGGCAACTTGATTTTAATTCAAAAATCAAAGAATTTAAATATTTCTCTATCACTTCTTCCTAGCCCATTCTGGGATGATATGTTTTTTGCCCTGGATTGATGGCTATTACGCATAGTTTGTCCCCTTCATCTATAATCTATAACATGTGTCCTAGCTCTCTTAACCAGAATCTTATGATAGTCCTAGTATCTAAAATCCAACAACTAACAAAAATTTGTTGAGTTTTTGGCTTTTGATCTTTTTAATTCTATTTTGATTTTATCTGCTGTTGTTCTTTTCTTTATGTGTTGTTAGTTTTTTTTTTATTCTTTAAGTGTTGGGGATTCTTTCAATTTTATATCCATGATGCTAGTTTTTTTTTTTTTTTTTTTATCTAGATTTTATAAAGATTTTTATGAGCTAAATTCTGAACATTGGTTAAAATAAGACTATACCAAACTGAAATGAGGATCAAGAGATAAAATTTTTCAGCTGATAAATTTAGAAGGTAGTAGCCTAGCATATAGTCTGAACCTGTTTGGTTCATTCCCTGATTAAATTGATATATAATGTCCACCAAAGCTAAAAGAAAACATATTAGCCTAATTAAAGGCAGTGAAAAATGTGCTGCCTGTTCTTCAGAAGTGGATGAATGGTCCTCTGCTATTGAGTGTGATATTTGTGAGAAGTGGATCTGTGGTGAATGTCTGGACCTGCCCCCTGGAGAATATAAATTATTGACTCAGATGCTGCACTCCCTTACATGTTCCGGGTCTTGTCCAGCCTGCACAGTTAACTCCCCCCTCCCCCTCTCGTGAGCAAGCTATGATACATAAGCGAGCATCGGGTACTGATAAGTCCTTGATATCTGTCAGAGTAGATCTTAAGCAGGATTTTGTCACCACTAGTAAGCTGACGCAAACACTTTCCCAAATTAGAACTGACATAAAAAGTGACATTTCTGCCCAAGTTAGCGATAATGCAAACAGGGTATCACATATTGAAAATTCATTACAATGCGTTTGCTCTACTTCAACAGTTCAGGACCTAGTGGTATCTACAGTGTCCTCTAAGTTGTCTCAACTTCCGTCAGCCCAGTTATCTGAATCTGATGTTTGTTGGATAGCATGTTCAGAGCGCCAGCGTTTTGAAAGACGTCTTAATATTGTTGCTTATGGTATCCCCCCCCCAGACTGATGATGCAGTTTTCCTGTACAATTATCTCTTACGCAATTATGGAGTTGACATTGGTGTCCCCCAGCCCAAGAAAAAATACTTTCTAATAGCCATCAACCATCTGGTAGCCGCCCCCCTCCTTCTCTTCTCTGTACCATCAACTGAATTTAGAAAGCAAATTATACGGAAATCTATTGAAACAAAAGGATCTATCAGTTTTTATGGATATGGTCCTAAGGAAAATTGCATAAAGTACAAAGCTCTAATTGAGGAGCTGAAATGCAGAAAAGCTAAGGGAGAAGCTGATTTGATAATTTTCAATGGTGCCATCATTAAAAAAACATGCCAGTTGGAGTAATCCCCCAAACTGCTCCAAGGTC
This sequence comes from Artemia sp. Qi Xiang Cuo, assembly GCF_049724085.1. Taxonomy (NCBI): domain Eukaryota; kingdom Metazoa; phylum Arthropoda; class Branchiopoda; order Anostraca; family Artemiidae; genus Artemia; species Artemia sp. Qi Xiang Cuo. The sequence goes on along the minus strand of NC_142814.1, from coordinate 23,859,351 downwards.
CCTCTAATGTATGTGCCTTTTTTTACCTTTAATAATTGTTTAAATTTTTATGGACTTGCATCATCTAATTCTGTCTGTCAATGGTGTAGCAGTGAACACAATAATAATAGTTTCCTTTCTGATGCTGACGCTTCTCTTGTTTCTTCAACAACAACTTTTTTAATTGATGTTTCTTCTTTGTTTTTTCGTAGTGCTGTATCCAACAACCTTACCAGTCCTTTAGTTCCTGTGTCCTCTCTGATTCGTACCTCTCAGGGAAGGAGATTCCTTAGCTCCAATGTTGGTAGCCTCCCTAATAAGCTTTCTGAACTTTCATTTCGTATGAAATCTGAAGGAGTGGATGTTGCTTCAATTACAGAAGTTTCACCAAAAATGCATTGTCAGTTTTAACTCCTGATGAAATCAAAATTGATGATTACCAACTATTTTCTAATCTGAATTTCTCACTTTGCCACCGAGGAGTGTGCCTTTATATAAAAGATGGACTAAATGTTAGTTTCATTCAATTCAATTCTCTGAATACTGATAGAATTGAGTCTGTGTGGATTAAGTTACACAATCAAAGAACTTTAATTGTAGTTGGTCTTATTTATAGAAGCTCCAGTGCTCCGTGTGTTATGGGCTCTGAATGTAATTTGGCTGCCACGTTGTCTCACATGATGACCAATTTTGCCAGCTATGATCTTGTCCTTATGGTGTACTTTAATCTTCCTGAAATCCTATGGATTGATGGACCTCACTGTTGTAATAGAGATTATTCTTTTTTGTGTGCCCTCTCGGATAATTCCCTCTGTCAAGCAATCTCACAACCTACTTGTTTCAGGGAAGGTCAAGTCTCCAACATTCTAGATCTGGTTATATTCAGTAACCCTGGCCTACATATTAAAAATGTGATAACCACATCTGTTGGTAACAGTGATCATGTTGTAATTATTTCAGAGTTATGTCTACCTACCATTTAGCCTTCCTCTAAGCAACAAAAGTATGTAAACTACAAAATAGTCTCTGAAAAACTTGCCAAAGTCAACTAGAAAAAGCTTATTACTGATGATATCAAGGAGAGTTGGTCAAATGTAAAAACGGAAATTCTAAATGTTGAAGTCATGCACCAGAATTTTTCAGGTAAAACAGGCAAAAAGTGTACCTTTTTTGACTGCTAAAATTAGTAAGCTAATCAATAGAAAACACAGAGCATGGAACCGTTATAGAAAAAATTAGACCACAGAAAATTATCTAGTCTTCAAATCTTTTCATAATCAAACAACAAACCAAATAAAGGTAATGATGTGAAGGTTCGAGGAAAAACTGGCAGAAGAAGTTAAGGTTAACCCTAAATCTTTCAGGTATTATGCCACTCGTAAATGTAGCAGCAGATGCACAATCCCGGATATCCTGCATGATAGGACATCAGTTGCTGATCCTCAACTGAAAATTGAAATTTTCAAGCAATCTTTCTCTTGTTTTTTTGTCCAACCCCAGTATTATATATCCTACACCTTTCCTTATATGATGTATCACATAATATGGAACCAATTCTGATTACAGATACTTTGGTTCTAAAGGAACTGACATCCCTGAAACTGAATAAATCTGCTGGCGCAGACGGCATTCACCCACGTATCCTACACGAATGTCGTACAGTTTTGTGTCAACCTCTTTCCCTTCTGTTCAAATTATCATTAAATCTTTCTATACTACCTTAGGATTGGAAAACTGCGCATATTATTCCTATTTTTAAAAAAGGTAGAAAGGACCTTGCTGAAAATTATCTACCCATCAGCATGACATCAGCAGTTGTTAAGGTTCTTGAAAGAATAATCAATTCTGCAGTTGTTTAACACCTTGAAGCAAATAATGTTTTACGCAGTTCACAACATGGCTTTCGTTCTGGGAGATCTGTTGACACCAATCTCTGTAAATAATGAGCAAGATCTTGGTGTCACTATTGACAATGAATTAAAATTCAGCACACATGCTAGGACGTCTGCTACTGGGGCTAGTTCAACCTTTGGTTTGATTAAGCGTACAATTTCCACTTGTTCTTCTAAAGTCATCAGTCTTCTTTATAAGAGACTTGTGCGTCCTAAGCTTGAAGTTGGAATGTCACTTGCCTCTCCATATTTTAAAAAAGATATAAAAGCTCTTGAAGATGTGCAGAGACGTACCACTAAGGTGATATCTGGCATGCAAGAGCTTCTCCTATCCTGTAAGATTATCAAAGTTGAATCGCCCTTCACTTGTATACAGGGGAAATAGAGGGGATGCCATTTTAGCCTTTAAGCTATTCAGGGCTAACATTCTCCCAGCAATATTCCCTACTGTTAATACCAATTCAAGATCTAGAGGTCATCAACTGGAACTTGTCAAGCAGTATACAACATCTAGAGTCCGTATTCAATTCTTCTCAACACGTATTGTCAATAATTGGAACAAATTATCTAATGAAACTGTTACTGCTGGATCCGTTGATGTTTTTAAACGAAGGCAAGATGCTGAGTGGTCCTCCAAAGAGTGTAAATTCAATTGGGATGTTATCAAAGATGGAGCAGCACCTGGTCACCAGTGATTCTTGCATACAACTAGTCATTATTCCAGAGCTCTACAAGGAGAAATCCTTAGATTGCTCCTAGCTACAATTTAAGGTATCATTTGAGATCTTTCTTAGAAAATGTCAACTTTCTCTCATAATCATGAAGAAGAGAAGCAGTTGTGCTCCCAGAGTGTGATTAACTTAATTAGTATTTTTTTGGGCATTACAAAACCCCATTCTCGTTTTTCTTTTGTTTTATTCTTTGTGATGGTAGGCCAATGAGGTTTGTGAAATTGTCTTAATTCTAGAAAGTTGGATTAAACCACATTTTTTATACAACTCTTTGTTTAACATATGGTCAGTCAAACAGGCATTATACCTAAAACTATCCTTGAACAATTCTTATTGGAAGTATTTAACAACTCTTACTCTGCTTTCCAATGTTTCAGAACTGCACTTGGCCATAGTCACTACTGTAGCTTCCTATAGGCCTATCCTAATATAGGTTCACAGACTTGTATTTCTGTTCTTTCAAACTTCTTTAAGCTTTGAAACAAAACATAGACCTTCACTGGTATTCTGTTCTTTACATCATCACTGCATCCATCTGATTGATCTTCTTGTTACCGAGCATCACCTCTTTACCTTCATTTGTTCCTAGTTTAAGCAAATTAGTCTTGATAACATTAATTTCCCAATCTATTCTTGCTCCTTGAGCTCTCAAGACCTACAAAAAGTCATTCATTTTGATAACATATTTATTTAGAACACTCAAATCATTTGTGAGTCCATTCCCATCATCAGCTCCTGGTGGCTTCTCAACTAGTTTTAAAAAAAAACCTTATAATTTTTTGCTGACCACCCCAACAAGAGCAGAAATTTTCAAAGTGATTAAGGCCTTGAAGAACTTCAAAGCCCCAAGCCAAGATGGTCTCCCCCCAGAACTATGCAAATGGTGCCCCAAGATAACAGTAGAACCACTCCATGGTATCCTTGAAGAAATATGGAGGACCAACACTTTACTATAGGATTGGAAGGCATCAGTTATTCTCTCATTCTGTAAGAAAGCTGTAACAAAAATTACCAGGGAATAAGTCTAATTGACATTGTAGCAAAAGTATTTGCGATTATTCTCCTTAATTGCTTCAAGGGGCAAGGGAGAAATGAACCTTTGAAAATCAAGCTGGCTTCCATCCAGGTAGAGATTGCACTGACAATATTTTTGCACTTTGCCTCATTATCCAGTAGTTTGAAAGGTATAACTTGCCCTTGATTCTGGTATTTTTTGACTTTATTGCTACATTTGACTTGATCACCTTCCACAATCTTTGGAAAATTCTAGAAAATGATGGAATGCCTCTGAAATTTGTTGAACTCCTTAAGGCATGCTATTAGGTGTCAGTGAGCTGAGTTTAAGTATATACAGAAGATACAAAAAATTTATTACAGTTGAGTTTGAAGTAAAACAGGGCTGTGTCCTGTGTCTAACTCTGTTCAACAACTGTATTGATTGGGGGCTTGAGAACTCCCAATCTTCTCAATCAGGAATTCAGATTCGATAGAACCTTTCTCTTGCACACCTTGACTGTGCTGATGGTGTTGGAATCCTCTGATACCCAAAGAAAGCCCAAATTATGCTCAATGATGGGATGACATGGGCAGATCGCATAGGCCTAAAAGTCAGTACAGGGAAGACAAAATTTACTGCAATAAACCAGGATGTTCCTCTTTCACTAACTGTAAACCAAGTACAGTTGGATCAGTTCTACAGTTTCACATACCTTGGCTCTCAGCTGTGTATTGAAGGATCCTCAGATGCTGCTATCAAACAGCGGTTGGAGAAAGCACAGATGGTCTTCGCCTCCCTCAAAAAATCATTGTGGAATCAGTGTGAATTTTTTGTATGCACGAAACTCCGAATCTACTTGGCTTTGGTTCAAACATCCTTTTTTATGGATGTGAAACTTGGTTGGTGAAGCGACTACATGAAAATGCACTGAAGATGTTGAAGAACACCTGTCTGCAAAGTATCCTCAGGATAAACCTTCATGACTGCATTTCAAACGTGGATACACGACAAATATGCAGCATCAAGAGAAACTTTGCCCTTATGATCAAAGAGTGCCAACTCAAATGGTTGGGCCATGTGTTACAGAAGCCATCAGAGTACCTGCCTTGCCAAATCCTTCTAGTTGAGCCCCTCAGCTCGTGGAAGAGACGCCAAGGACGACAGCTGAAAAACTGGTGGAACCTGGCTAATTTAGAAATTAAAACTATGGGGGGTTAAGAAAGTTTGGACACAGATGGAAAACCCAATAACTCCCTCATGCAGAGCAGCTGGCAGCATACCGCACTACATGGCTAAAACAAGTCTTGAAGATCCTTGATACCAGGCAAGGTGGAAACGTCTGATTCCCGCCACTAGTGCAAAGAGTTTTTTTACCTTCACATATGATTCCATGCTCTCTTTTGGCTTTTGCTGTATTCCATAGGACAAGTTCCGTCAAAATAATTTGTATAAACAGGGATAGGACACAACCCTGCTTAAACTTCTTATCCAACAAAAAAACAGGTTCTGACCTCACTTCATACATTGACTGCAGCAACTTTGTTCTTGTACATTGAACCGATCACTTAAATATACTTCGTCTGGTATTATGAAAGGATATGAAATTTTTAAGTATTTTATTGTTTTAAAAAATAAAGTTGTGAGACAGAGTCAAACTTTAGCGTAAAGAGCGAGGCGTTGAGGAGGGGACAGCCCCTTTCATATACGGAATAATTTCTGTTCGTTTTAAGTTTTAATGTCGCTCCTTACTTTCAGTTTAAAAAACTTATTTTTTTTATTTAATTTCTGATCGTTTTTTAGTTAATGCAGCTTTTATTTGCATAAAAATTTTACTTTTCTTTTGCTAAATGGATGTCTTTACAAATTAACTTACGTAACTAACTTCTATATTCGTATATTTTTCTTGATGAGGGGGATGTTCAACTGATATAAAGGCAATACTTACATACAACTACACTTTAAAAAAATGTTTGAGATTCGACAAAAATTTTTGTTATGTTTATTAGCATAAATCGCACAAGGGTTTTCGGTATTAGTTACAAAAATATTATCTGTCCCTTTCAACGTCCCTGTCCCTGTATATTTTTCTTCTGGCAAAAAATACAAAGTTGCAGATTTTTGCAGATATGAGCTTGAAACCTATGTAATAGGGTTTTCTGATACGCTGAATCTGACGGTGTGATTTTCATTAAAATTCTTTCACTTGTAGGGGATGTTTCCCCCCTCTTTAAAAAATTGAGTAAATTTTCTCAGTCTCGTAGCCTTTGATGAGTAATACTAAACTTAATAAAATTTATATATTTAGGATCATTATTATAAAATCATTCTTTTGATACATTTATTGACATAAAAATTTCGTTTTTAAAAGTTTCGATTACTATTGAGCCGTATCACTTGTTTTTTTATTTTTTTTTTTTTATTAATTATATGTTATTACGTATATTAAGGGGTTTTCTCCTTAGTCAATACCACGCTCTTTAAGTTAAAAGTTAAAAAAAATTTTTATTAACAAACCCCTGAATCACAAAGGCCGTTTAATTAGAATAGAGAGCTCTTTTGAAAGCACTAAAAAAAAACTGTAGCGTAAAGAGTGAGGTATTGACTTGGGGGAAGAACCCCCTCAGATACGTTATAATTTCTGTTCGTTTTAAGTTCTAATATTCCTTCTTACATTTCAGTTGAAAAAACTTGTTTTTTTTTTATTTAATTTCTGATCGTTTCTTAAATAATGCTTGGAAATCCGCCGCCCCCTTCATAGAAATGTCCCTTACCTCAAAGAAACATCCTCCACGGAAATATTCTCCAGAGTACCCCCCTCCTCTAGCCCCCCCCCCTCCAGAAAACATCCTTCCTGAAAATGGTTGTATACTTCCCAATAACAAATAAATAATGTGGCCAGTCCGGCTCCCCCTGCAGGGCTAGTTCCCTTCCCCCCGTAAAACGTCCTTAATCAACAGATCCGCCAACCGCCCACCCGACCCCCCCGGCCCTCCCAATACAAGGAAAAAAAACTCCTGAAAACTTCTGTATACTTCCCAATAACCAATACTATATGTTAACATTGGGTAAAGTTCATAACTTTTAGCCCTCCCTCTGGGAACTTCGGGGGATTAAGTCATCCTAAAAGTCATATTTATCGTATTTTCGACCATGCTGAACAAAATGGCTATCTCAAAATTTTGATCGGGTGACTTTGGGAAAAAAAATAAGCGTGGGAGGGGGCCTAGTTGTCCTCCATTTTTTTTGTCACTTAAAAAGGGAACTATAAATTTTAATTTCCGTTCCAATGAGCCCTCCCACGATATTCTAGGACCACTGGGTCGATACGATCACCCCTGAAAAAAAAAAAAAAACAAACAAACAAACAAACAAAAAAACTCGCATCCGTGATCTTTCTTCTGGCAAAAAATGTAAAATTCCACATTTTTGTATATAGGAGCTTGAAACCTCTACAGTAGGGTTCTCTGATACGCTGAATATGATGGTGTGATTTTCATTAAGGTTCTCTAACTTTTAGGGGGTCTTTCCCCCTTTTTTTGAAAATCAGCAAAATTTTCTCAGGCGCGTAACTTTTGATGGGTAGCACTAAACTTGATGAAATTTATATATTTGAAATCAGCATTGAAATCTGATTCTTTGGCTGATAGTCTACTATTTTTTCTGTACGATGGAATATTCTTTGTTTTGTTTGGTCCTTCTGGATTTGTGCTTGTACACTGGGGTAACGATTTTTTCTTCCGGGATTTGACTTTTGAAAATTCGACTCCTGTGTAAGGACGAGCGGCAAATTAAAAACAAAAACAGCGAGGATTTTCATTTTTTGTCATTGTAGTTCATTTTGCCCCTTGTAATGCCTCGGACAAAGTTAATATCAGAAAAGGTAATTAAAAAGCGCACGGCATTATACTTATTCTGTTCAAAATGATGGTTTTGTAAGAGGAATGATAGTTCCGCTGTCCGCTTCTTGATTTGCTAGACTTTTGCTAAACAGAAAACCAGGTATGGTAAAAGGGAAAGGGACGTGTGAAGACGTGATAAAAGGCAACTTTTACCGCTTGCCCAAGCTATATTGAATATTAGCGCGTCCCGACTATCCATTTTCTGGAAAAATGGGACGGAGATCTTGGAATGTAGACAGGTTTCCCGTTCCATTTTTTTGTTTTCTGGGCAGGAAAAATAAGAGGGTCAGAAAATGGAAAATTGGGAAGGAAGTGGTTGTGTGGTCAGCTTTTTTGGAAAAAATGCCGGAAGAAGGAGACAATTAGACACGATAACTGATAAATAAAAATAGTTTTCTAAGATGATTTTGAATAGAAAAAAGGTAAATTGTCGAACTTAGCCTTTAAATTTGTGTTCTATAGGTTTTGGCTCAGAAAAACAGATTTGATGAGGATAGTGCCGATAGATTTGTACCGATATCTTCTGAAAAAAACCACAAAGTTTTTGTTAAAACCGCCTAGTCTGGACAACTATTCCTTTTTCCAGATTTCCGTCCCATTTTCCAGAAATTGGATAGTCTGAACGCGCTATATGGCTGCGAAGCGAGGCGTCAATTCTTGGGCGGGAAATTCAAACAACGATGAAACGTGGATGCGTCGACACGTTTTCTCGGAACTTTGGTGAATTGCTTTGGCCTAAAATATTTGTCGTAGATCCTACTAATCCGCCAGAACGTTTTCACAGAAGTAATACTAGGATTATTGACAATCAGTTGCTATTTTCAGCTGGAAACCACGTTTGACCGTACTTCGAATTGCGTGTTTTTATTTTTACGTCATCACTGTGGAGCCCTTTGTTGTATAGTCTTAAAAACCGTGTTCCGGGATTTTTCGGGATTTTTGTATAAGAAAATAGGGATTTTATTTCTGGGCTGGTGGCAACCTGGTATAGACTTTTTAATATTATTGAGTTGATTATATGATTAGAGTTTTTTTTTAAACGAATTGAAATTAAGTGAAAAAAGATAATTGGGAATAATGGTGTGCGTGTAACTGAACCAAAAGCAACTGAACCCGGGTAACTTAACCACCGTGCACCTGAACCCCCGGGCAAATGAACCCTCGTGTAACTGAACCCCATATAACGAAACCCTCGTGTAACTACCCCACCTTTCACCTCCACCCCCATGTAACTAAACCCCCGTATAACTGAACCACTGTGCAACTGAACCACCGTGTAACTGAACCATCGTCCAACTGAACCATCGTGCAACTGAACCCTCGTGTAACTGAACCACTGAACTCAGATCTTCAGTTCTCTAAAAATATTAGCCAATATCATTGGGTAAAACACAAGTTAGAATTTTTACATGTTGAACCTTGTTGAAATTGTTTGTTTCTTAAATTCTTGATATAAACGCCTGTCAAAAGTTTTCATTAAAAAGCTTTGCTTTATTTTTGCAAAAGAAAAAGAAGATCCGATGTCACAAACGGTTAAAGCTGATTTATTACTCTTTTTTCAGATGAATCAGACCTTTCTGGACGTTAAGTAATAAGCATATGTGTTAAAAATATTGGACCTTTGTGAATCTAGATAGCGAATTTTGATCAGATGTCTTTGAGGAGATTGCAGCTTAAAAGGACATGGGAGGGGGACTGGTTGTACTCCAGCCCTTTTTTTCAACATTCCTTCAACTTGCCCTGAAAGTTTTAACTTCATACCCTCAGGTTTATACCCTTAGCTGTTCTCGGTACATTGCAGATACAATGGCTTTTTAAACTGGATGCACATAGTACCTCTTGATTTAGTTGAAGATGCTCCTAAATATTTTCCGAACAATGTGACGGTTGATACTATCAGCCATTGCAAATGTTCCTGCTATTTCCTTTTCACATCCAATAAAGGAATAAAGGCTTCTTGATTGTGTTTGGCATTCTGCTTGACATTTCCCTAAGGTTTGGCCTTAATGTTGCATGCTTTTTTTATTTATAGGATCAAACATGCCACCTTTGGTACTCCTATGTTAAACGTACTCTTTTATATACTGCTAGTTTGGTTATTGCTAATGAAAATAAAATAAAACAGGATGAATATATAATAGTTTAGAAACAAATTTGGGCTCTATATTTGCACATTGGGGGG